>NC_056733.1:611133710-611258710 GCF_019279795.1 Protopterus annectens
TTGAAGGCCCAGGTATCTGAGCTTAAAGGGACCAATTACTTCATTACTTTGCTCTTTTGTCTTCTCTCCTGTAAAAGCTATTCAAATGCTTCAAACCCTAGAATTTAGTGCTGTAGTTTCAAAAGTCCATATTTTGTCCCGTTTACTTTACTTGGCAGTCAGCATTCACCTAGTGAAACCACCACGATATGTTACTATATGTGTGTGTATATATATATATATATATATATATATATATATATATATATATATATATATATATATATATATATACATATATATCTACACACACACACACGTACACACATGAACATGAACCAGGATGGTTACACAGGTGAACTAGATGCACAGCTGCCCATGTGAGCACTGCCATAGAATTTGTAATATATTTTTTTACCTCTGTAGATACTTCTAAATCCTTTAAAATACACTCCGTTATTACATTTAAGACTGGCTGGTCAATTACCTTCTGGTGTGCTTCTGCAAAGCATTTTATATAGGACAGGCATCTCACACTATAAAACAATGGATTTCTCTACATATTAACATCACAAACTCTAAGAAGGTATGCAGTGGTTTATTATCTCCACATCATTCAACACCACAATGCTATTTTCATCTTCATTGGAACTGATTTGGTACAATGATGAGGGGAATGATGCAAACAAAAAAGCATAATTTACTCACAGCTAGTAGGGCTTGATTTATTGGTCTGAATGTGTCCATAAAGACTTAAAAAGAAAAAGTAAAAAGTCATGGACAGTCAGAAGCCATATAGCTGTGACACTTGATGTCCTTAAGAGGTAATTTGCATATATCCCATGGGCCTCTATTACAGAAGGTGTAAGGTATCACACAGTGAAAATTCTAGCTTGGATTGTTTTTTCTTGTCTTCTTTTTCTTTTGGCTTTTCTGGGTTAGAGGGTCGCCATGGCAGAACAATTGTCTGCAGAATGACTGGTAGTGGAGTTTTACGGTGCCAAGTTGCCAACCTGGTGCCCAATCTTCCACAGAAGGCACACACATGCACATACTCACAACTAGGGCCAATTTAGAGTGTCCAATCCACCTACAGCATGTCTTTGGAATGTGGGAGGAAATCGGAGCACCCGGAGGAAACCCACATGACCACAGGGAGGACATGCAGCCAAGAATTGAACCAGAGAACCTATTGCAGTGAGGCTGCAATACAAACCGCTGCACCACCGCAGCCACCATCGGATTATTTTTTCTTTTGCTTTTTACTGAATGGTTTTTCTGTGTGACCTTTTTACTGTTTGGCTTACACAACAGAAGGGGAAAAGCGTAGATCCTTAACTTTGGGGCTATTTATCCTCCAGGTTTGAATGAATGTATTTAATGTTTGTACTTTTTTATTAACAGTTGTTTATACCGCAATAGAGAGCACTAATACAAAATTTATATATTTTTTTAATTCATCACAGTTGCCACTAGATGGCAATATTTTTTTATTCATTACAGTTGCCACTAGATGGCAATATTTTACAATGCTGCAAGGAACAACTTGTAAAAAAGGGAAACTACATGGATTATTTACATGTGGAGTCTTTATCCTCCAGGTTAGAATGAATTTATTTCACATGTTTTTGATATTTACTAATTTGGTTGTTTACACTACACTAGACACAATATTTGTTTTTCTTTTTAACCATTGAAATTTACTGTGGTTCCCACTAGGTGGCAATATTTTATACAGCTGCAATTTATTATGATGCGATACATTTAGTGAACCTTCTTTCACTATGTGCATCTTTATTACAGATTCGGAATGATTATTTTAAGCCACATGACTTTTTGAATGCTGTATTTAAACTAGTACTTTCTATCATTATATCGGGCATTGAAAAAGCCCATTTGGGACTAAACTGCAGTCTGCAATTGTATGCAGCCCAAATAAAGTTGATTGTAAATTTTTACCTGGAGTGGGCTATTTTTGTGTTTTAGGTCATATATATATATATATATATATATATATATATATATATATATATATATGTAGAAATATATATATGGGGTAAAAAACTTCTACAGCTATAGGAAAAAAACAATAACACCAGAACCAGTAAATGAGCTAGCTTTCATTCTTTTAATATGCAAGAACTCCTTCAGAAATAAGAAGGTACAATGAAAATCAGTAAATATACACTCCATGTCGTCTTATGGCAGTAAAATAATAACAGCCAATGAAATATATATATATATATACATACATTATATTTCTCTATATATAGATTTTATATATATATATATATATATATATATATATATATATATATATATATATATATATATATATATATATATATGTATGTGTGTGTGTGTGTTTATATAACATATAAATCAAACAACAAAGTACTCCCAACAGTTAATGCCTCACCACAGAAAATGAAGAAAATAGTAAGTCCAACAACAGCACCACGTATGAGGCGACCAGGCTCACTTGAATTATCCAGAATACTCAGAGAGTGTATAAAAGCAAAGATCTTTTATTCACATAAATCCAACAGGTTAGCGCTTTCACATATTGCTTCCTCAGACCTTGAAAATTCAAATGCTACAGTTGCACTCTTTAAATACTGCAACAGTCAAGGGCGAGCCCTTCACTTAACCATTTAACTCATTGCAGCCGAGTGCTCCTCCAGGCATCTTCTGCAGTTAACTCCTACTGCTCCTCTAGGCGTCACATATTGATTGTTCATATTTGCATCAATAATTCCAAAACCATGTTACATACAAGGTACCAGGATGTTTTGTCTTGAAGCATATGTGATGGCAAACACAACTGTATTGATATTTGACCTCTCTCAATGAGTATTTTCTAGAACTGCAAGGTGATAACTTCATTTTGTAAAGGCTTAAGCCACGCACACTGGGAGTTAAAGGCACACACTCAAAAGAGCTGTTCCGGAGGGAAACAGCTTCATTTTCTACCTGCTGCCAGATAACACAATATAAAACAATAAATATACATACTTTATCCCTGAACATTGACACTAAAAAACTGTCATTGTAACAACATAACAATACATAATCAAAACCGTAAATGAAACACTACACGTCATTAAGCATACATACAAAATAAAAACTATTCTACCTAAAACATTCAGTGTGAATCAGCTCACATATTAGCTATTCTACCTATATAGAAAAAATAAATGTAAAATTTCAGAGCAATCAAAGGATATATACATCCTACAGCACATTTCTAGACAGAAAGTGTACATATTTCACTATCAATAAATGTTATGGACTCAAAAGGGAGACATGGACACAGACTCATTATATCTCATCCTATCTAAAAAACCAAAGCTGCATTCATTTCCAACCTCACTTCTGCATTAAAACATTATTGTGTTGCCCTGATCACATATATCACAAATCTATATATATGACAAAGGTGCAAAAGGCTAAATACCCCCTCAGTGTATTTATAAGGTTAATGTAAAACAACCAAACTCCTAGATCTCAAAATAGGTTTGATAGAGGCTCTCTCATTAAGGCCATAGCCTTTATCAGCCTTACTATCCAGTTGGTTTCTTTCTTCTCCGTATTATTTCTGATGTTACCCTCCCTAATTATGGACTGTACATAGTCTATGACCATAAATTTAAAGTAATGTTCTTGCCCAAACGCTAGAGCATGTTTTGCTAATGCATTTTGCATATACGTAACCCTAATGGCGTACAGATGCTCCCTCATCCTATGCCGGAACAATCTATCTGTCTTACCAACATAGAATGAGGGGCAACCTTGGCACACTGCCAAATATACTACATGCGAACTATTGCAATTAGCTGGCACCCTGAACCTATGCATCTGTCCAGTGTCTGGATGCTTGAACTTGTCAGTAATCATAACATATTCACAAAAATTACAGTGGCCACAAGATGTAGTCCCCATACAAATACCTAAACCTCAGTCACCATAAAACGCTGTCACAAGCGGCTATGCCGTATTGTTGCAACTCAGGAAGGCTTAGTGTAATATTCCAAATGTCACAGATACTACTCCCAGTGAAGAAAATCGTAGTCAGCGATGCAAAGATGAAATAAAATCCATAGATACTACTCCCGTACAGGAAATGGTAGTCAATAATCCAAATTGAATAGGAAAAACACAGCTTTATTCACAGGATACATAAAAAGTAAGCGCTTTCGCCGTTAGGCTTCCTCAGACTTTACAAATTACATTCAGTAGCAGCCATTTAAATAGTCCGCCCTATTCAATGATAGGTGGACACTAATTAAAAACTTAAAGCGCCACAAACAACATGAGCAACAAGCTGTTAGATATCTAAAAACATACTAATAAATATTTAAAAATAATAATGCTGAAATATAATGTTTAAACATACTCATAAACATACTGCAGCACATTTGAGGGTGACTACATTTACAATAATGTGTTAATGTATAAAAGATTATCTTGGTCTGGGGACCCTTCTACCCTTCAAAAAAGGTTTAATGTGGACTTTATCATTAAGGCCCGGTGGCTCATCGGCTCTCCATCTGATGATCATATAGTTGGGGGGGTGTGGGGGGTACAGCCCACACATTGGAGTGTGTGGGAGGGCATAGCCCCCGATGTAGTTTGAGTACATATTGTCTTCTGGAGAGAGTTAGTCATTAGTGTTGCAACTATGCATGTCGATTGTTTAAAATGTAGTTTTGAAGTTTTTGGTAAAATACAATATAAAACAAACAAGGTAGGGGGCTACGCCACCCACATCCCCCTAACTATATATACTAACTCCAAGATCACACTGCAGTAGGGAAAAGGGCATACACCTTTTACTTGCCTTACAGTACTTTACACAGTGCCATATATACTAAGTTCAATTCAGTGAAATGAGTTTTCAGTAATTTGTGTTTTCAGTGATGTGGTTGGGGTGAAATGAAATTCAGTGAAATGAGATTCAACAAAACAAAGTAGACCCATATATATATATATATATATATATATATATATATATATATATATATATATATATATATATATATGTATATAGACACACATATGCATTTATGAGTTATGTATATTATATGTATGTGCGCATATATATAGGGTCTCTCCCTCTGGAGAATAAAAACACATATATAAATGTCCCAACATATCTTGATTTGGTTGGACTCTGGACTAAGCAAAATATTAAGGGCTAAAATCTACCACAGGAATGTTAGGCTAGACTTCCTAAGTTTCACACAGATCAGCAGCCTAGTAAGTACCTATGAACTTATGAACACTTTTTTGGTTTCTTCATCTGGTTGATGTTTTACCAGTTTATTTTATCTGGTTGAACCTCTGACACCCTTAGAGTTGGTGAAACATAGAGGAACTAATGAAAATCATATTACCTGCCACACAGATTGTGGTATTCATGATAGACAGATATGTAGCTTGTCACCTGTCTGATCATTATGCTAGTCCAGTGCTAGCTGTCTGTATACCGGTATTTGGGCATCCGGTTACCTGGGTGCTGTTATGAGCTAGGGGAGGATCACACTGTTTTATGCTATCTGCATCATCACCACTGTTGTTTTCTGTATCTCTATTAGCTGCTGGTACTGCCAGCACATGCCATGTTTGCACAAATTGTCAAATGTTGTCAGCATGACACAGGTAAGCAGCACTGGGTTGTACTGAAAGTGCACAGACAGAGGTATCTAAGCACCTAACACTAAAGAGTCTCCATCTCTATCTCCATGTAATGGCAGACATCTGCCTTTTTGTCTCATTGTACCTGTTCTCTGCCACACTGCACATATGGCTAATGTTATCATCAGCTACAGCTGTAAGAGTCAGCTGGCATCACCTACATGATAGAAGCATGTTCTTAAGATGGATACACACCATATGCTAGGCATTCCACAGGACATGTGCTGCTGCTGGACCACATGGGTCATTTAGACATCCTACTTGTGACTAAGTATTTATACATATGATAGCTCTCTGCAAGAATGTTAGAAAAAGATGACTCAACCAGTCGATGAAGGCACCATGCAGACTCACAAGGTACAGTAAATACACACATTAGTGATGATACCATTTGTAGTTCTCACTTTCTGGCAATTCAAGAACTGCTGCCCTTGAAATTTACATGTGCCATTGTTTAAGGGCCTACAGATGGTTTGATGGTCACATGTAAAAATGAAAGAACCAAGTGCAAATGGCACACTTGCACTTAAATGCCTACATGGCTGCATAATACTCCTGAGAGAGAGTTAGGTAATGTTAAATAAACCTGCACAAGAAACAGCATACAGATGAAAACAGACTGTGGTATTCATGTTTATATGTACTACACAGTGTACAGATTTGATTAAAATACCAACCCTATAAAACCTGGGATAAGAACATTTTGTATTCTTACTGACTTCACTTTAATAGCTGTGCATCTTTTTGGTGATTTTTAGTAATATAGCCGAGATTTGCTACTGGTTAACTCAAATGAGGGTGGAGACTCCAGTGAGAGTGGAGAAAGAACCTAGACATTTCTAGGCCTCTGACTGCTGCAGAACTTGAAGACCATCGAGTGATATTGGCCCGTGTGCTCATATGAAATTTTTCAGCTTCTCTGTATTGCTAGAAATTTTCTGTGTTTGCATGTCACTGGATAGATGAATGTATCTTGCGCCACATTTTCCCTATATCACCTAACCACTCCAAATCACTACTGATTAGTGTTATTAGCATTATTAGCACAACAGACAGCCACCTTCAGTTGTGCAATGAGCTACACTATGCACAACTGGTCTGTATACTAGCCTATATCTGCTACATACTGCCTTTAGCAGTGAGTACTTGCCCTGCATAGTGCATATTTAATAGTTACTCAGCACAACTAGTTACTTCCTCCACAGTAAAGTCCCATACCTACTGCATTTAACTGAATATAGTATTCTGCCTTATCAAACCAATTTTCCAAATCCATGACTTGAATGGAGCAGTCAATCTGTTTCTGTTTCTCTCCAATTTTTTGTCATCCTCATTGCACTTTGTATTCTAAGGCAGTGTAGCAACTGCCTAATGCTCACAGATAATGAACTTTTACTTAGTACAATATATTGTTTATGAGGGATATATGTAATTAACTAACATGGAGGCCTCACTCTCACAAAAGGACAGTGTGTATAACATACTTCCATAGCACCCTACACCAACCCACACTAAAATGTCTTATGCTGAGGCTGTAAAAACATCCTTGCCAAAACCTCTTAGAGCCATGAAGACTAGGTCTCAACAAAAATCTGACACCATATCACCTTCTGGAACACTTCTAACAAAGAGTCACTAGGATTTTAATTATTCCATACCCAGTACATAAAACTAGTTTACAAATAAAACATTTTAGTGCTTGGTGACTCTAAAGTCAGACACACTATCATGTTATGAGACTGGACAAAGACAGGGTGATGGTGAATTGTTTTTCAGGTGCCAGGACCTCTTTATCTTTTAAGGCCCTTTCACCTAAAAAAATATGACTACAACATAATGATTGTCCATGTGGGAGTGCATGACTTGGCATACAAAACCTTGAGGGATATGCAGAGAGACATGTCAGAACTTTCTATGCATGTATACATTCACAACTACTAAACTACATTATATCCAATAACCTCCTATCTAACACACAGCATGGTTTCTGCCCTAACTATAGTACCACAACAGCCCTACTTAGCTTTACCAATACCATCAACCTACACAGAAATAAAGGGAATTCTGTCTCCTCCATCTTCTTAGACTTATCCAAAGCATCAAATACCATTTCTCACCAGAAGCTACTCACCAAAGTCTCCACTCTAAAACTCAGCCTTTCTTCACTCATATGGTTCAAAAGCTACTTGACGAACTGTCAGCAAGCAGTCAAGTGGCAACAAAACCTATCTTCCATTTTACCTGTAATGATGGGTGTTCCCAAAGGCTCAATATTAGGTCCGCTACTAATTACTGTCTTAACCAACAAGCTCCATATAGCTACATCTCTAGCTACTGTCCAATATGCAGATGACTACGCCCATCTGCACTAAAACTACCCTAAACAAACTCAAAGCAAAAACACAAGTCACTCCTAGCTGTCGAAGCCTGGTTGTCAGACTTTCAGCTAATAAAGAATCCATCTAAAACAAAACTCGTTATTTCACCTCACCTCATCATGTGCCCCTCCAAAATCATTCCAAATACATTCTTCCAAAAATACCACAATATCATCTATAGATCATACTAAGTTACCTGATATGCTAATAGACATCAAGTTGAGATTTGATCTTCACCTTTCCCATACTATCAAAAAGACACACTCAAAACTAGATGCAGTGTACAGACTCAAACCATTTCTCACAGCCTCCACTAGGCAGGCTATTGCCAGAACTCATCTACTCTCCACAGTGTTATATGCATCCCCAAGCCTTACAAATCTAAAGAAAACTGATCTAGTCAAACTTGAAGCATGCTATAATAAAACTGCTAACTTCACCACTAACTCTCCCCATAGGTCTCACCACCACTGCATGGAAAAAGTAATGTTTACCTCCTTTTGCTGGATTCACTTCCTTAGTGAGTTCAGCTTTAACTATTTGTTTTATTAGTTTTAGCTCCTGATTGGTTTGTGTGTTATGACATTGTTATATAAATGTTCAGTGAAGATGCTGTTTTATTAGGGTCTGAAGAAGCTATGATTCCATAGTGAAAGTGCTTACCAGTTTGTATATGCATTAAACTTGGATTTATTTTACCTGCTGCTTGCTGTTTGCTGCTTACTTTCCCCTTGGTTATTTTGAATTGTGACTGCTGTGTTTTCACACTGGTGCTTTTTTTCTGTACTCAGTTTTAGTTCCTGGCTACTACTGTGGTTTGTCTGCTGGTGGAATTTTTGTGTTTTATAAAAAACAAGTATAAATTTACAGCTTGTTTTACAGCACCCTATGCACTCCCAGAAACTCATGTAAAGTTCTTAGATGTAATTTCTGAAATGTCTATAAACAAATCCTCCATTTTGAGAGACTAACTACCCATCAGTAAACTGGAGCACCTATATCTCAAATGTAGAACAGGTTAAAAAGTTCTTAGATTTCATAAACAAAAGTTCTGTTGAATAGATTGTTAACAAACCTACTGGACAACAAAATATACTTGACCTGGTCCTTACAAATATAGCCTTCTTCAAGTACTATTCCCCTGGTAACTCATTCTCTGGTTAAGCTGGATCATGAACTAATGACCTTCATTATTAGAACCTCTACACCTGTAGACACCAACATCTCAGAATTCAAGGATTTCAACCATATAAATCTCATTAAATTCTATGGTGACATTTCAAGATTCACTTATTGCAGCAGAACCCTAGACATTGCCTTAGCTAGAAGCTATATAAAAGCATTCTATGTCCAACTAGATAAATATATATGACTGACATGACTTCCCATTATATTTATATGTAGATCTGGTAAGTTTAAAAGCAAACCAACCTGGTCATGTATCAACATAAACAAGCCCTCATTAGACTAATAACCAAGTACAGTGTGCCATTTGGTATGTACTTAGCATGTAGAATAGCTGGTACAACTCCAGAGATTCCTCACAAAGAAAATACAGGATGTTAACAACATGTCCTATGTGGACAGACTAAAAGCCCTATCCCTTTACTCTGTCTCCTGATGACTATTAAGAGGAAACCTATGTCCACCTACAAGGTACTCATAAATCCAGCCCTGATGGAGCCACTGCACATCTGCAAGACAAACAGAGCAAAGGTCACCCAATCTAGGGATCTAAACCTAGTCAACATTAACTAGAGCCCTTCCCTACCCCTCTTCAAATGCAGTTTGGATCAATAGATGGGGAATCACAAATTCACACCTATGGTAGTGCCCATGTCCCTTATGGACAAGGGCAATCTGTAAAATATTCAAGGCATATGCACAAACCTAAGCCATCTTCTTGCAGGGCCACATACTGCGTAAAATCAGTTTATACCTGCTAGGCTTGTAAGGGCTGTTAAGGTGGTAGTCTAGTAATCTCCTACAAGCCTATGAACTATACAATACAAAAAAACTCTTTAAAGTATACAGCGGATATAAGAACCATCAAATTAAAGACAGCACTACAATTACTAAGACAGCTCATTAGCTAAGATTAGCATCTGAAGATAAGGATAGCTACAAATCTTTCTTTAGTTATGTTAGGAAACTAAGTAATAAAATCCAACACTGTTCACAACTTATTCAAGATGGCACCACCTACTTGGATGCAGTAGATATTGCTAACATGCTAGCTAACAAATTCAGAGCCAGTTTCACCCTGGAAATGACTACTTAAAATGCACATATCCTGGAAGCACTCAAATCCTCCATCATCCCCAAAAATCACATACTCAAGGAGCTCTCAAAGAGTAAAAGTACTAGCACGGGACCTGATAATATACCTGGATGGTTAATAAACAGCACCAAGCAAGCCTTTGGCAGAGCCTCTCCTTAAGCTATATACCATGAGTTTAAACAGTGGTTTGTCTTTGAAGTGTGGCAAACAGCAGTGGTGAAGCCATTCAGGGGTGGCTCCTCCACTGACCCCAGGAATTATAGGCCCATCAGCCTGATGAAACACTTGTACAAAGTCATGGAACATATTATAACTGACCAGATTTATTATGACATTATACATCTTATCAGGCTAGACTCACATCAGTCTGATTTTGTTAAGAGCAGATAGAGCCTGTCTAATGAAACTAATTAACCTTTCTGAAAGAGTAACAAACTGTTAACAGTGGCCATGCAGTTCACACAGCAAACCGTGACCTGGCAAAGTTCTTTGACAACATACCCCATACTACCACAAACAGATCCCTATGTAGTAAGATGGGCAGCAAAACTGGCTAAATGACAGAATCTAAATAGTGCAGGTAGCAGGTGCATCATCAAAGAGTATGAAGGTAACCAGTGGTGTCCCACAGGGCTCCATGCTGGGACCTCTTTTGCTTGGCATTTACTTTTTTGACATCCAGACCACAAACCAAGACCTCTAGCTTACCAAGCTTGCAGACACCTGCAATCTGGGAGCCATTGTTCAGTCACCCTTTGACACCCAAGACCAGCAACAACAACTTACACCTATAAAAAGCTGAGATGCAAAAATGGGCTTACATTAATTGCAAAAAAGTGTAATATAGTAGCATTTTATAAACCACCTTAGTACTTGGATTGATAACTCCCTCTCCTATGATCACCACACAAAGACAGTAGTCAAGAAGTACTTCAACTTACAGCAGTTGATTACCAAGGAGATATCTTCCAGGTCATTGCATTATTATATTCAGCACTAAGTAGGCCAATCATTGAATACAATGCCCCCTTTGGGATATATTTCACTAGACATATCAAGCAACTGTAAAGACCCCAAAGGTTGCTAACTAGATGTTCACAGGCTTAAAAGCCCTAACCTAATAGAAAAGACTGGAAGCACTGTTCACTTATTTGGTGTATTATAGTCTTCAGTGGTCTAGGATGTCTTGTATCTCCACAAACCGAATAGTTCCACAAACATCAGAACGAAGGATATAAATCTTCACCAACAGATAAATAAAGCAAAGTAGAGAGAGAGAGAGACAGATTCATTACGCACGGCCTCCCACACCTCCAGAATAGACTCCCACTGTAAATTAATCAGTGTAATATATTATCTTCCTTCAGCCACAAATTGGATAATTGGATGTTTACTCACAAATTCACACACTGTGTTACTGCCTGGAACTGCTCAAAACAGAGGCGGTTCAGTCTTAGAGTGGGCAGTGACAAGGTGTAAAATGTTCTATAGGCATAATTACCTTGTATTTCCTATGATGGTGATGCTTGGTACAAATATATATTATCACCGGTGAGCCTCCAGAGTGATCTTTGCTATGGGGAGGCACCACAACAGCAAATCATAACATATTAGTTTACTCCCCAGTGAATCTGCATTGGCCTAGTTATTTTATCCCACAGCTGTCATCTTCCATGTGGAGGCCAACTCTGATCTTACTCTACTGTATCATGAGGATCCCGTATACAAGTATTGTCATTCACATCCCCTTTCAGTTCTTCTCTCCACAGAGAAATCATTAGCTACTCAGTTTCTCCTTCTGTCATCAAGTCAATGTAATACAAGACTTACTGCCAGTATATGAGAAAAGACTGAACTAAGATATCTGAGTGCATTAAATACTGCAAATGAAATTTAAGTCTGGCTTATGACATCTGCTTGTCCAGTATGTTAATACTCTGAAGTTCGAATGTTTACATGCAAGCATTTTCATTAAATTTTAGTGCCCTTCTCTTCTAATGATGGAACGTCATATTCTTATATACAGGCCAAGGATGAAGCTGGAGTAAAGGGCCTTGAATTCTAGCCACCAACCAGACATGAAAAAAGGCATAGGTGTGATGTACAATGTATTACTCTGATGCCTTTTAGTATAGTTACTTACATTACTAGCGTGGGTCTCTCACACATAGCACAGACAAGCAGTAGTTGCTAAGAAGCCACAAGTTGTTAGCCCAGCTCACTGATATGGAGTCAAGGTGTTCATTCTAACTGCCTGTCCTCTTCTGAGGTGTGTGAAGGAACTGGTACTGCTAGCATTATCTCAGTTCGAGGCCAGAGGCCAAGGAAGACACTTGGAGAAGAAGCAGTATAGACTACATGTACACATAGACTTTCACTATATCTCATGTGTCCCAGGGCATTATCAGTTTACTTAATATCCATATGGATGATAGCCTCCAGCTTGAACACTTCCCCAACAGAGCTGCTCTCAGTTCTTAATGAGCTATAAAAGCTTTGCCTTTTCTGTAGTCAAGGGGGAGGGCAGCAGCCCAGGGAATGGAAACCTCTGACTTGCCATTAAGCAACAAATGGAGTTACCCGTAAAAGGAAGTGTAGCAGAAATGCCATCTGAATGTTTGGTGGGAGAGTAATAAAAAGCATTTAAAAAGCCATACATTGTTTGAAGGAGAATATAATTTCATTAGCTATGAATTAGGCAAGTCCAAAAACATCACAGCTACAACAATGAGCTGCAAAACATCCGAATTTCATAACAGTGAAACACAAAATATTCAACATGCTATTTCAGCATGGCACTTCCCCTTTGCACTCCTCTCCTCAACAAGGGGTAGGGGAGTTGTGCTCCCTCAATTCTCACTGCAAGAATACACAACCTTACAAATGAGAGTGATATCCTGTTTGACATAACCAGATCATCACAATAATCTCTGAGGATAATAATCCTATCTAATCCCCCCTTTAAGGTGTGTTCATCACTCTTAATTTCTATCCATGTTCCTTCACCCATTTCCACCTGCCCCATGCCTTCTTGAATGTCTCCATTGATTTCTTCCCAATCATCCATTCCAATAGTCCATTTCAATGGTCCTCAAACCCTCTACACAAAGTTGTTCTGCATATCCAGAAGTAGTTGGTCCTTACAGTCTACTTTCTCTGTCCCTCCTCCTTCCTGTGCCTTTCCTTTTCAGGATACCCTTTCACATCTTCCTAGCATGATACTTTACCACCATATCATGTTTTACTGTCTCTTCTCAAGTGAGAAGATCTCTAGCCCTCTTTGATCACATTCTTTCCTCTCCATCCCCTCCATACCTTGCACCCTTTTGTTGGCTCTCATTTGAGCTCTTTCCAGCACTCTAATGCCCCTTTCCTCCTAAATAATCAAAGTGTGGCTAGACCAGTGCCTAGCAAAGTGACAGAATTAACTCTACTTCTTAATCTATCCTCTGAGGATATACCCCTCTCTTTCTGTTACGTGCTGCCACTGTCCTCCCGCTCTGCTCCTGGTGGCCTAATTCAACACCCTGGAGTCTTTTCCTGCTTTGTTGCCATCAGTCATACCTCTAGCTATTTTTTTCACACCAGGGATTCTGTGGCCCAAATCCAGTACTTTGCATTTTCCGCTATGAACTCAATTGCCACAGGTCAGCCCACCTTGTCATTCTTTTCAAATCCTTGTTTCCATACTTCACCACAAAATTCTCCATTGATGCACCTAATTTTGCTGCATCAACAAATAGATTAACTACTAAAATACATTCAGGGATCGGCTGAATATGATCACATCATGTGCGAACATTACGGATTTAATCATATCTACAAATAACCAGTGCAGTGCTTAAAGCTCAGGGCACTTACTATGTTGTAAATGCAACCAGTACTGCAAATTCAAGTTTAATGTATTCTACGTATGGAAGATAACATTTAATCATAAAATATGGAGCCATGTACTTTATCTCAAATTTCTTTTTCATTTTTAATTTTCTCAAATTTATTTATAATTAATTTTATATCAATACTTTAAAGCACACAATTTCAGCATGTTGTACAAAGTAAGAAAATATAAATGGAAAATATTTTTATTTACTTACAAAATGTATAAATGCAAATGTATCTGTATTTACAAAAAGCATTATGAAAATAAATCAGCATTATCTGATATCAGATTTCACACCTAAATGTTGTTCAGGAACTTTAAAAACTAGTAACATTTTATAAACCTTTTTTAATGGCACATAAGTCGTCAGAATGTTGTATTATTCCATGCTTGCCGTATTTTGTTCCATGGGCTACCAAGGATTGCTGCTGTTATGAAAAAGAACACCAGTATCATACCTTTTGCTATGGACTGGGAGTAGGATTCTCCTGTGAATAAAATGCAATTTGGTTAAGAAATAGGCAGATATGATGCAAAACATATAATAGACACAAAGGGACTAATAAGTTCATCTAATCATCACATTAAAAAGAAATCAGAAGAATGCTTCCATATTATACACGCATCAAGTTATGTGCAACAATCATAAGATAAGATATATATTTCCATATTAAATAAACAAAGCACAACATTGCATGGCTAGGTTAAAGGATAAAATAACTCCTCTGAAGGGAGGGCAGAAGGATGATGTTATTTCATAAAACTGGTACTACAACATGTGGAAGCCACAGGTTTTTGGTTAAGCATTAACAGACAAATAGTGTAACTGATGGACCTTACATTTATACTATGCAATGTGGCTTCTAAAATGAGCTAGCTTAAAAATTTCCTTACCATGTTGCAGTTGTGTCATTAGCATTAAGTGCCTCATCAAACACAGTAGCTGTAGCTTGAGTGGGAAACTCTGTTTCCCCAACCAAAAAACATGTACAATCAAAATTATAGCAGGCAGCAGAAAGCCCACTGAAGGCTATTTTAAGGGTCTTCACTAAATAGTCTTTGATCTTAATGTCAGTGAATTAATGAGCTCTATTCATGCTTGATATACTACAGAGAACTGGAATTAGGACACATGTGATATGTGACGGGGGGAAATCTTTTCCTGAACTTGTCCATAGCCATACATTTCCTGTCTGATGGCAAAATGCTGTGTTTTTTAGGACCTACACTACATTGAAAATATCACAAAAGAGACTACCCTTTGGTGTTTATACAGCACTACATTGCACTCTTCTAGGAAACCCATAATCTACCTTTTTTTAAAAAAAAAAAAAGAAAAAAAAAAGCTGTCCGTCCATACCATGGATGCTTCCACGCTGCAGATACTATCCTTATGGACATGCTGTTGAAATGGTATAACTTTTAACCTTTCTCATCTTCCTTGCCCCAAAAACTAATTCGGGGATAGAAGAGGAACAACGGGCCAGTGCACGGAGGACCTAATATGTTTCAGAATGTCTTCAAAGGGGAAGGATGGTATAAGTCATAATTACCATCTCCAAGGCCAGGACCTTGGTACGTATGGATTTCCCAACCAAGTATTCTCAGCATAAGAATAACATCCTTCATGAGCTAGAATATTGCAGAATAAGCCTGCATTGGTTTCACATATTTTATACAAGCTGCATCTAGGTGAACGCTAAAGGGTTGCTGATGGCTTCCTAAGTGAATTTAAGTACCTGCTAAATGAACAGGTGATGAGTAAGTAGCCTATGAAGGGCAGATCTTGTGGTGTGCTCATGCTGGGTCATATTTTAGCAGATGAACAGTGAACAGAATTCTAGTAAGAAAAAAACAATCATGAGATTCTGAGAAATAAAAAGAAGTCTAGCAAGAGTCTCCTAAGCTTGCAGTAGTGAACCAAGACTATAAGGATTGAAAGCAACAGACTTCCTAAGCTAGACAGTAGCAGCACAGCACACTTTAAGGGGCTTGATGGTCCAATCACCATAAGAAGGCTGTCCATCTGTTCACCTACAGGGAATAAGGGCACACAAATCCTGCAAAACTCAGTCTGCAGAGTGGGTGCTAGTGCTGCATTTCTCCTAAACATTTAGTCTTCAAATAATTTATTTACTTACTGTCTGTCATCTGTGTTAGCTGGACTGGTCAGCTGACCCTTTTCAGACATGACCATAGCTCAATGTGAGGAACATAGAACATTTAAACAATGCAGTTAAGAAAGTAGGTTAATACAAACTTAGTTTACGCAAATACACATATACAATTAGTGATAATTTACATTTCAATGTATATAAAACAGTGGATTAACACACATTTCAAAACAATACTACATATCTACAATCGGTGAACATAGAGTAAAATATCACAATTTATTAACAGTAATAATTATATTTGTTCTCAGAACTGTTCAAGGAGATATAAACCAAACTGTAGTACAGTTGATTTCACAACATTGCATTTGAACTGAAGAGAGTCTAAATCATCTTGGTAATAATTTCATCTAGATTCTGCCTGGATATATTCTTTTAAAGCATCCTTAAATTGCTTAATATTTTGTTTTTAACCTAAGTAGTAGTGATTCTAGGTAGATGGTCTTAATCTTGCAAAGGCCTTTTCACCCACCACAGTTTTAAATCTTGGGTGAGGTAGAGGTGGACCACTGGTGTAAAAATTGGAGTTCATAACTGATATTTTGTACTGGCAATTTTCATTTTAAAGGGGGAAAGTAACCCTCATTTATTATCATAAAGATGAGAGAACTTAATAAATTAAGATAGGTGCAAGAATGACTCCCTTGCTAGACAAATGACAGCCAACAACCAGCAAAGGAGCAGAAGCCAACAAACTGTCAGACTTTAGTAGAGCAGGTTTCTGTTTGGTGCTCTGCCTCCTCCTGTTTTACATCTTATGTGACTCTTGCCTGGGATTATAAGAAGGATTCCACTACAGATCCTTAACTAGGCTTCTCTTATAACATAGCTAAAATGCTCATTCCAAGGTAGGTTTCAAACTTCCCCCTCCTACTATGAGTGGCCAGGTTGAAGCTAACACCATTCAATCACTCCTGGATCCTGTAGTAGTGGTGATACCTATGTCATCCTCCTTAGTGATATGATGACCATAGGCACACTCAGAATGCTTATTTATTTTTATTTATTTACTAGGATCATGCACTGAACTCAACGGACCATTAGCAGGCACAGCCCAGGTGAATAGGGATTACATAAGAAATGTAACAAAAAAAAAAAATATATATATATATATCTATATATCTATATCTATATCTATATCTATATCTATATATATATATCTATATCTATCTATATATATATATATATATATATATATATATATATATATATATATATATATATATTTATATAGACACACACACACACACACACACACACACACACACACACACACACACATATATATGTATGTACAAAACCCAACAGATAATAGGAAGGTACACAAAATCACTAGAATCCAAGTAAAAATCCAAGTATTTATTCGAGTAAAAATGTAAGCGCTTTCGCGGGTTTCCAAATTCGCTTCATCAGACATAAAAGTAACATCCAAAATGAATCAATTTATAATGAAATCTGATGCTGTTCCTATCTAATAAGCAATTAAGCAATAATTGATGTTTAAAGGAACGACACTATATATATATATATATATATATATATATATATATATATATATATACATACAATATACATCAAAATAAACTAATTACTAAATATATAATAAAAGCTTAAAATCTAAATATACAAAGACTAAAAAGCTGATCTAAAATATTGATTACCTAAGAGTTCTAGCTTTAAGTATTGGTTTCAAAGGGACGCTATCATTAAGCCCTCTTCCCCTATGCGCTGCCAATCTTAAAATCCATCTGATTTCTGCCTGCTCTGTTTCATTAACGATATCCCCTAATCTAATATTAATAGATTGTACATGTAATACTTGAAAATAAAAAACATGTTCCTCACCTAATAAAAGAGTATGTCTAGCTATGGCACTATAATCTTGTTTCCTTGCAAGGCAATACATATGGTCTCTTATCCTTTCTTTAAGAGACCGATTCGTTTTACCTACATAAAATTGGTAGCAAAGGGAACAGTGAGCAACATATACAATGTTCCTGGTATTACATGTACTATTATTTCTAAGTTCCCAGAGGCAACCCGTGTCGGGGTGCTTAAAGAAACGTGATTCGTCAATAAACCTACAGTACACACAACCGCCACATTTCTTAGTTCCTGAATAAATACTGGCATTACCTAGTGCTGCCATCCTATTAGAACTACGATAGCATAAGTGTTGTTTTAAACTTTTCATATTTTTATAAATAAAAGTAGGGGAACTTCCTACTAAATTTTTAATTTTTTCATCTGTCAAAAGGATATTCCAATTATCGGCTATAGAATTTCTTATTATTTCAATGTTGTTGCAATATGGAAGTATCACAGATTCCTTCCTTTTTGAAACATCTATGCCTCTATTGTAATTAATAATGGTTCCCTCACCAACTGAGGAAAAATAAGGTTTAGCTCTGGTAGTCCTAAGGTTATGTACCTTTCTAAAGGTATTATTAATTTCTTGTTCCTCATAACCTCTGGATAAAAATGTCACTCTAAGCTAACTCAGTATCAAATGACGTATCATCGCAACAAAGCCTAGATATCCTCATGGTTTGTCCTTTTACAATATTACCAAACACCATGGGATTGTGCATACTGTTCCTGTGTAAATATGCAGCTCTATAGCACTCTTTTCTATAGACCCTAGTTTTCAAAGTATCATTTTCTTGATAAACTGTCGTATCTAGGTAATTAATAATTTCACCTGAATACGACAAAGTGAATTTAAGAAAGTTACTGGTAGTATTTAAATAATCAAAATAAACCTGAAGCATCTCAGGGACGCCCTTCCAAACAAGAAAGAGGTCGTCAACAAAGCGTCTATAAAAAACTACCCTTGCTTCATTCAGTACAGTGTGCCTTTCCCATGCTACCATTACTAAGTTTGCATAGGTATTAGCACAGCTAGTACCCATAGCCACTCCCTTTCTTTGTTTATAACACTTGTTGTTGAATAGAAAAACATTATTATCTAATACAAATTCAAGTAGCATGCACAAAAAAATCTATCTTGGTTACTTCTAGTGGATATACTTCTAATAGAAGTTCTCTCACCCTACGTATCCCTTCATCATTGGGTATACAGGTGAAGAGTGACTCTACATCCATTGTTGTTAACAATAGACCTTTAAAATTCTGCATACCTAGAGTAAAGCCATATAAATCTTCCAAAAATTGCGCAGTGTCCCTCAGGACATAAGAATATTTGGATAAAACATTTTTCAACTCATAATCAAGGTATATTGACATGGGTTCTGTCAGCCACCCAGCGCCAGACACTATGGGTCTAAACGCTGGTAATGTTGGATTTTTATGAATCTTTGGCAAGCCATGCATACATGGTATAATAGGAAATTCAACGTAAAGGAAGTCAAAAAGCTCTTGAGTTAATATCTCCAAAGTCCTACATTCATCAAGCATGTTATAAATAGCTCTATGGATGTCTTGTACTGAATCCATTGAAATAGTTTCATACGCTTCACTAGATAACATATCTAACATGGTTTTGTCATAATAATCTGCATTCATCACAACTATAGAACCCCCTTTGTCGGCTGGTCATATCATTATATTATGATTGTTCTTAAGATTACGAAGAGCTAATGTTTCATTTTTCGTTAAATTATTTACAGAACTAGAATTTAAAAATTCAAATTGGTTATACAAACCATTTTCAACTGCCTTAAGAAACACTTCTAAAACCGGTGGTAAATGGGGTACATATAAACTTCTACGTTTAAACAAACAAATATTAGTTGTTGTGTGATCTTTATATAACAATTTCAATGCTAGACTACGTGTAAACATCCTAGTAGCTATAATTGCATCACTAATATCTAAATTACTAGTCGGAATAAAACCAATACCTTTGTCCAATAAGCATATTTCATCATTGGTTAAGGTATAACTAGAAATGTTCCATACTAAACTTCTTGGTTCCACATCTTCTTGAGTGTATGTGACTGCTGAAATCCCGGAGACTCCTTCCGTTTCTGGCCCCTTGGTCTGTCGTAGTCCAACGACTTCTTCCTTCCAGTTCTTATGGGCAAGGGTACCACAGGAAAATTTTGTTGATGGTTCTGTTCCAAACGTATCTTCCGTCGAACATCTACGTTGGAATTAGACTTGACAGCATTTATTTCCATCTGTTGCACACCAGGAACGAATTCTGCTGGTGTGAAATATACAGACGTGGAGATAGGAGGCGAGGATATAAGAACATTATCAGATAGCTTATCTACAAAAGAACCACTAGTATTCACATCAGGTTGTATGTTCGTTGTCTCTTCAGACCCAACGAGTACTTCCTGTTGGTGAACAGGAAGTTCTAAACCAGTAGCCTTTGATTTGGAATCTCTAGATAACATAATTTCCGTTCTGTTGGTTAGATTAACAGTCATGTTACTAGTCATATTACTAGCATGCCCAGGAACAAGCGTAGCTGCTTTGGGCCAAGTGAAAACATGTTGTTTTTTAAAATCATCAATATCTCTTTGTAGCTTTTTCTTTTTGTGAGTTAGCAAATTATTCTCATAACGTTGAATTTTATCGATGAGTTCATGCATAAATAATTCACTTGAGTCTATCCCATACAAGTCAGTTAATCGAGCTTGCTGGTTAATAATATCAGATCTCAATTCATGTTCCAAAGGTTGAAAGAAATCCAGCAGAAGCTGTACATATGCCTTGCTAGCATCTAAGTTAATTTGTTGCCAGCGTATCAGTAATTCAGGATAGGTATTGCCGTACGTCGGCATGTTAAGGATCCTTAGTCCACGTGGTATAACTTTACAGCTCAAACATGCATCTAAGTGATACATTTGGCATTGTAAGCGTTTGAACTTATAAAGATTATTCTCAATATCGCTCTTTAAATTACGTATTAAAGTCTCATTAATTACATTCATAGAGTTAACAGCAGTACCTTCAGTGTCTCTTAAGGCATCCACTCGCAAGAGTGGATTGGCGGCTTCCATTAAAAACCCTCTCAGTGAATGTAGGACTTTGGAGATATTAACTCAAGAGCTTTTTGACTTCCTTTACGTTGAATTTCCTATTATATCATGTATGCATGGCTTGGCAAAGATTCATAAAAATCCAACATTACCAGTGTTTAGACCCATAGTGTCTGGCGCTGGGTGGCTGACAGAACCCATGTCAATATACCTTGATTATGAGTTGAAAAATGTTTTATCCAAATATTCTTATGTCCTGAGGGACACTGCACAATTTTTGGAAGATTTATATGGCTTTACTCTAGGTATGCAGAATTTTAAAGGTCTATTGTTAACAACAATGGATGTAGAGTCACTCTTCACCTGTATACCCAATGATGAAGGGATACGTAGGGTGAGAGAACTTCTATTAGAAGTATATCCACTAGAAGTAACCAAGATAGATTTTTTGTGCATGCTACTTGAATTTGTATTAGATAATAATGTTTTTCTATTCAACAACAAGTGTTATAAACAAAGAAAGGGAGTGGCTATGGGTACTAGCTGTGCTAATAACTATGCAAACTTAGTAATGGTAGCATGGGAAAGGCACACTGTACTGAATGAAGCAAGGGTAGTTTTTTATAGACGCTTTGTTGACGACCTCTTTCTTGTTTGGAAGGGCGTCCCTGAGATGCTTCAGGTTTATTTTGATTATTTAAATACTACCAGTAACTTTCTTAAATTCACTTTGGCGTATTCAGGTGAAAATATTAATTACCTAGATATGACAGTTTATCAAGAAAATGATACTTTGAAAACTAGGGTCTATAGAAAAGAGTGCTATAGAGCTGCATATTTACACAGGAACAGTATGCACAATCCCATGGTGTTTGGTAATATTGTAAAAGGACAAACCATGAGGATATCTCGGCTTTGTTGCGATGATACGTCATTTGATACTGAGTTGAGTAGGCTTAGAGTGACATTTTTATCCAGAGGTTATGAGGAACAAGAAATTAATAATTCCTTTAGAAAGGTACATAACCTTAGGACTACTAGAGCTAAACCCTATTTTTCCTCAGTTGGTGAGGGAACCATTACTAATCATAATACAGGCATAGATGTTTCAAAAAGGAAGGAATCTGTGATACTTCCATATTGCAACAACACTGAAATAATAAGAAATTCTATAGCCGATAATTGGAATATCCTTTTGACAGATGAAAAAATTAAAAATTTAGTAGGAAGTTTTCCTACTTTTACTTATAAAAATATGAAAAGTTTAAAACAACACTTATGCTATCGTAGTTCTAATAGGATGGCAGCACTAGGTAATGCCAGTATTTATTCAGGAACTAAGAAATGTGGCAGTTGTGTGTACTGTAGGTTTATTGACGAATCACGTTTCTTTAAGCACCCCGACACGGGTTGCCTCTGGGAACTTAGAAATAATAGTACATGTAATACCAGGAACATTGTATATGTTGCTCACTGTTCCCTTTGCTACCGATTTTATGTAGGTAAAACAAATCGGTCTCTTAAAGAAAGGATAAGAGACCATATGTATTGCCTTGCAAGGAAACAAGATTATAGTGCCATAGCTAGACATACTCTTTTATTAGGTGAGGAACATGTTTTTTATTTTCAAGTATTACATGTACAATCTATTAATATTAGATTAGGGGATATCGTTAATGAAACAGAGCAGGCAGAAATCAGATGGATTTTAAGATTGGCAGCGCATAGGGGAAGAGGGCTTAATGATAGCGTCCCTTTGAAACCAATACTTAAAGCTAGAAATTTTAGATCAGCTTTTTAGTCTTTGTATATTGAATTTTTAAGCTTTTATTATATATTTAGTGATTAGTTTATTTTGATGTATATTGTATATATATATATATATATATATATATATATATATATATATATATAGTGTCGTTCCTTTAAACATCTATTATTGCTAAATTGCTTATTAATTAGATAGGAACAGCATCAGATTTCATTATAAATTGATTCATTTTGGATGTTACCTTTATGTCTGATGAAGCGGATTTGGAAACCCGCGAAAGCGCTTACATTTTTACTCAAATAAATACTTGGATTTTTACTTGGATTCTAGTGATTTTGAGTACCTTCCTATTATCTGTTGGGTTTTGTACACATGACCTTTGACTGTTCTTGGGTATAAGCGTTTTTATGTATATATATATATATATATATATATATATATATATATATATATGTGTGTGTGTGTGTGTGTATAGAGAGGAGTGCTACAGAATCCTGAAAGCCCAAAATACTGAAAACACACAGGATACCAACACTCACTATATTCCAGCGCAAGTACATACAGAAACAAATAAAACACAGACTATATTATTGTTCTCCTAGTATAAGCAGGGGGGCAAGCACCCCTGCACCCCCCTGCTACTTAAATACATCAACTCCAAGATTGCACTTAGTGTAGTGAAGCTCATTCTCAGAGTTGATATAATTAAGTAGCAGGGGGTGTGGGGGGGTGCAGCGTATAGTTGACGTGTAATGTGTTTCTGTATGTACTTGTGCTGGAATATAGTAAGTTTTGGTATCCTGTGTGTATTCAGGATTCTGAGTTTTCAGTATTTTGGGCTTTCAGGAATCTGTAGCTCGCGCGCGCACACACACACACACTCACACACACACACACACACACACACACACACACACACACACACACACACACACACACACACACACTTACAGATACAAGAATATGCTACAACATTTAGTTCAAGCAGCAGCTCACAATGTCACATGGATGGAAAATGAAATTATGCTTAGCAGGGCTTTATGGATAAGATATAGCCATAATGACTGAGATGGCTTACTCTACGGGGAAAGCAGCATATCATTATATAGAAAGGTATGAAGACATTAGAACAGGAAAGAGAATAGTTGCAAGAAAGGATACTATGAGGAGAAGACAGAAAAGGTGTGAGAGCCATGCCGAGGGAAGTGGAGTAGAAAGGAGAAGTGTGTAAAAGATGCAAAGAGAAAAGGGAAGTATGATGACTGAGAGGCAGTAAGTAAAGGGGATGATAAGAAGAGACAAGGGAGGATGAAACAGGGATAAAGGGGTGTGTGAGGGAGCTGCAGGGTTTATGTAATGTAACCTGAGTGAGTGCAGCTGCACTTTGCGTGGGTGAAGAGGTGCTTCTTGAACTGTTGACTGAAGTCAGAGTACTTTTGGACATCTTGGATTATGGAAGCAATGGAGTCCCATAGTTTAGGTGCTAGGATGGAGATTGCATGGTCAGTGCAATAGAGTTTACTTTTTGGAGTTAGTAGGGTGAGTTGAGATTGAGAGATATCCCTAAAATTACATGTGGGGGGGTTTGGTGAAAAGTTTATAAATGAGATGGGATGATATCTCAGGAGAAATGAATTAGTGATCCTTGTAAGAGGCTGGCTTTCAAATGTATTGGGAGCCATTTAGCTTTAGTGAGAGTTAAGCAGTAGTGTTCGTTATTGGGAGAGTTAGTAATGAACCAGTAAACTTTATTGGAGATGGTTTGTAAGGTGATGGCATTTTTCTTTGAGGCTGCAGCTATAATGCGTAGTGTGTTGAACTTTTGCAAATGCTGAATGTATAGTTAAACATTAAGAGAGTAGTCTAGCCAAATGCCAAGTTATTTGAAGGATGTGATAGTTTCTATGGTGGTATTGTTGAAGCTGGGTGCTTTGGCTATGTTTTTTTTTGGCTGGTTCCAAATAGTACTGCTTTTGTTTCTGAGAGAATGAGTATAAATTTCTGGCCTATTAGCCAATGGTTGAGGGTTTGGGGGTCAGCTTGGGGCGGAGTTTATATAACAGAATGTGATTTGTTTGCCCAACAGATGACCACGTCATCTGCATAAAGAATTAGAGATATCTGAGGATGATCAAATGGGAGCTTGTTGACAAATATGGAAAAGAGCAGAAGAGCTGAAGTGGAACCCTGGGGGACTCTTTTCATAAGAGGATCCATTTCAAAGGTGGAGGTGCCTACTTTCACTTTGAAGGATCTACTGGTAAGGTAGTCTGCAAACCAAGGTTTTGCTTGACCTTCTTTTCCATCGAACATGCATTTTTTTCTATGAAGCATGCTAGGACAGAGAACCAAAATGCAGGAGTGGCAAGAAACAGCTAGGATTATGGGGGACAACAGGGCCTATGCACTTAATAGCAGCCTGCATTTAAAGTGGATTGTTGAGAGACAGCCTTACAAGACTCTCTTCAAATATATAGAGCTGAGTATATTTCTGTATTATTCTGTATTATAGCGCTAAATTGTTACTTAGATATCTGTTGTCTTACTGTTCTGCAAATATACAGATATCAGTATATATTTTTTTGGTTATAATTTGCACTGTGTTTCCTCATATCTATCTCTGTTGAAACTGTCTTCCCCACCCCCTCCCTCATTTTAGTTTCTATAGCTTGTGTGTTAACTCAAGGTTCCCTTCATTTGCTGTTAATAGCAGCCTGCATTTAAAGTGGATTGTTGAGAGACAGCCTTACAAGACTCTCTGCAAATATATATAGCTGAGTATATTTCTGTGTTATTCAGTATTATAGAGCTAAATTGTTACTTAGATATCTGTTGTCTTACTGTTCTGCAAATATACAGATATCAGTATATATTTTTTTGATTATAATTTGCACTGTGATTCCTCATATCTATCTCTCTTGAAACTGCCTTCCCCACCCCCCTCCCTCATTTTAGTTTCTATAGCTTGTGTGTTAACTCAAGGTTCCCTTCATTTGCTGTTAATAGCAGCCTGCATTTAAAGTGGATTGTTGAGAGACAGCCTTTCAAGACTCTCTGCAAATATATATAGCTGAGTATATTTCTGTATTATTCTGTATTATAGAGCTAAATTGTTACTTAGATATCTGTTGTCTTACTGTTCTGCAAATATACAGATATCAGTATATATTTTTTTGATTATAATTTGCACTGTGATTCCTCATATCTATCTCTGCTGAAACTGTCTTCCCCACCCCCCTCCCTGTTCTTGGTTGTAGTTTAAATTTGGTGGCTTTAGCAGTGCCTGCCCCACTGTAGATTTGATCTAGGACACTCCCCCAGTCCCATCTCTTTACCGCATTCTACCTAATAAACCCTTTCTGCACTTGCTTTTAGTCCTTTTTAATTTAATTACATTTTTTCAAACTGTGTGTGGACTAATATTGCTACATACTCAAGTGTGCCAGCTTGCACTGCATGTGAATTGTTTTTACTACTGTTTTTGCTACTTTTCTGAAAAAAAAAAAAATCTGCTTTTACTGTATTTGTGTTTCTTCCTACTTTATTTTGCTTTTGCGTCATCTTAAAAGTACTCAGTTGTATTTATTACTGCTGGATGTAACTCATTCTAAGCCTTTTAGTTTAAGCACTTGGGCTTCAGACCAGTTGTTTTACATTAAGAAGGTTTGTGGTCTGCACTGTAGTGGCAGAACAGGTAGCTTACATCCTACTAAGTTGGGAACTGCTGATTAAGGGCTCAGTGTCTGTCATTCTAAAAGTGTATTAATTCTGGTTTAAGCACTTGGGCTTCAGGCCAGTTATTTTACATTAAAAGGGTTCGTGGTCTGCACTCTTGTGGGAGGAGAGGCTGGACTCTGCCCTTCTGAGCTGGGAATTTCTGGTTAAAGGCTTATAGTGCCTGTATATCTGAACTGCTTCTTACTGAAATTGGTACACCTTGTTTGCTGTAGCGTAGACTAGATCCAGGCCTGCTGAATCTAGCTTTGTTTGTATAACTTGAGCACTAATCCAGGCATTCTTTAAAGTATTCAATTGTATTTACTACTGCTTGGTAGTAACTTGATTAAAGTGTAGCTATCATTCTAAGTCTTTTGGATTAAGCACTTGGGCTTCAGACCAGTTGTTTTACATTAGGAAGGTTTGTGGCCTGCACTGTGGTGGCAGGACAGGTAGCTTACATCCTTCTAAGTTGGGAACTGCTGATTGAGGGCTCAGTGTCTGTTATTCTAAAAGTGTATTAGTTCTGGTTTAAGCACTTGAGCTTCAGGCCAGTTATTTTACATTAAGAAGGTTCGTGGTCTGCACTCTTGTGGGAGGAGAGGCGGGACTCTTCCCTTCTGAGCTGGGAATTTCTGGTTAAAGGCTTATAGTGCCTGCATATTTCAACTGTTTCTTACTGAAATTAGGTACACCTTGTTTGCTGTAGCATAGACTAGATCTAGGCCTGCTGAATCTAGCTTTGTTTGTATGCTTGTTGTTTGTTTGCTTGTTATTTCCCTGAAACGCTAATACCACCTAAAACGCGGCTTTTCAGCGCTTCTGTGGATCCCTAGTGATATCTGCATTGCTTACTGTACTTATTTCCTTGTTTCACTTAAAAGAAAGTTACAGTTTGTCGTTTTTGCATTTAAGTTACCTGTAATACATTGCATTTAAGTTACCTGGCACTTGCTCACTAAAGCAATTATATAAGTCAGCACTCAAAAATTAAAAGCACTACACCCTCACAAACTCCCCTTGAGTACATTGTTCCCCATTGGCCCTTTTTTTTCAATTATAAAGGAATTCCCAATACTATTCTAGCATGTCCAAAGGTCAGGTCAGTTGTCAATCTCCTCTCCGGTCCAGCTGGTGAATCTGGGAATCTTGAGGCAATGTTACAACTGCCTCATGTACACAGACAACCCTCTCCTCTTCCCAACAAATTCCAACACATGTGAGAGATGCATCCATATAGCCAAACTGGAGGCTAAGCTCTCTCAACTCAGTACTGGCGTAACCAGTCAGGAGGAGAAGGAAACCATGCTCACTACAATTCCAGTCTCACACAGACCTACCACGTCAGCAAACCAAACACATAAACACACAAAAACATACTTGGAGGCTCTAAATAAAAATCTGCCTAAGCAGTAGAGACCTCCAAAGCAGACACCCAAGCAACCGCTACCCCAAAACAAAACACGTGCAACACATAGCTCACAAAGCCAGTGTGCCGAACAGTCACAGCCCTTAAGGCTAAACAACACACCTGATATACTTGTAATAGGTGACTCTATCGTCAGGCACAATGACGTCCTGCTCACCAGGCTGAACAAGGAGAAGGTCACGGTGAGCTGACTGTCGGGCGCTAGGATCCGCCACATAACACAAGCACTCAGGTCACTCCAAAGCATGTACAAATATGACTCAGTCATTGTCCATGCTGGTGTGAATGACCTGAGATGTACCTCCCTGGACTACATGAAAAGAGACATAGAGGAGCTCTCTGAACATGTGGCCCAGGCCGGTATGACCCTGACCTTGAGTAGCATCTTACCCTCACCAAGAATGATGCCACAATATGAAGACAAGATGATCAATTTCAACAATTGGCTTGAGTATTGGTGTCATTCAAAAGGGATCCAATGCCTGTCAGCCTGGGATAACATGCTCAACAAGCCACAATGCTTCGCTAGGGACGGCTTGCACCTGTCACCCCTAAGCTTTCGGATATTGGCAAAGGCTCTTGCTACCCCCATAGTGCCTTTTTTAGGCAAGGCTCAAAAGACAAACCCACCTCCATAGGTATCACAAGGGATAAGAAACTAGGAGTAATGTTATTCAATGCCAGAAGTCTAAACCTCAAGATGCACGCACTCGAAACTCTCCTTAGCATGGAGAACATCGATATCTGTGCAGTAACAGAAACCTGGTTCAAGGCTCCCGAGAGCACCCCAGCACTACCAGGTTATACCTCATACCATGCTTTTCGGCCCCAAAACTTGGACCGAACGACAAAAGGAGGGGGAGTATCAATATTCGTCAAAGATACCCACACCTCCAGGTTGGTGGCACAGCACGAAGCATCAGAGACTATCCATGTGCAACTAACAGTGGGTAAAACTGCCTTCCAGTTTATAGCCTGCTACAGACCACCCTCCCAAACCCAGGAACCCCACTCGGCCTTCCTGAGAACACTGGAAAATATGAAGGTCTCTCCAAACACCATTATATTGGGCGACTTCAACTACCCAAACATAGACTGGGAGCATTACTCTAGCTCCAACACCCTAGCCCAAAGGTTCCTAGAATTTATAAACTCAAATGCTATGGAACAACTTGTTACCACTCCCACAAGAGGGGATAACATACTGGACCTGATCATCACCAACATGGGGACTCTAGGCTCCAGACCAGAAGTGTATCCCTCACTGGTAAGATCAGACCATAAACTAATCTCAATGGATATTCACATCCCGACCCCACCTCCTGCCCAGAAAACCACAGTGAAAAACTTCTCTAAAGCAAATTTCACACTCCTCAAAACCGAGGTGGAATCCTTCAAAGCCCCCGGGCCTGTGGAAAATCTGCCCAGACCGCAGAATCCTTTATAAATGCATTCTATGAACACCTTCAGGAATGCATGGATCATGCAATCCCAAATAAAACCAAGACCCAATCCTCCAAAGGCAGACGTCCTGTCTGGTGGGCCCCAGCCATAAACAAACTATACAATAGAAGGAGGAAGCTACTAAATGATAGAGCAAAATCCCAAAAAGGGAAGGCATCTCTGATCAGTATTAGCAAAAAACTACGGGCACTCATAAAACCGTCTAAGGCCAGCTTCGAGAGAAAAATTGCACAGGACACTAAGGATAATCACAAAGCTTTCTTCAGTTATGTTAGGAACCTGGGTGGGAATTCCCAGATATGCTCAGAATTAGTCCAAAATGACAAAAAAATACACCGAACCCACAGACATTGCCAACATCCTAGCTGACCGGTTCAGCGCAAACTTCTCCCCCCCATCCCCATCAAAAGGGCAAATATCTATCCCAGCAGAGTGCTGCCCCCCTGACATCTCAGATGCTCAGGTAAGAGCTGCCCTCGCCAAAGCAGAAAACACAGCATCAATGGGACCAGACGGTGTCCCGGGCTGCTTCCTACATGAACTCCAAGAAGAGCTAAACCCAAACATAAAACTACTGTTCAATCTCAGCCTTACTACAGGATATGTACCCAAAGAGTGGCGTACAGCAACAGCGGTCCCTCTCCACAAAGGTGGTGCCTCAACGGATCCTGGAAACTATCGCCCCATAAGCCTGACTAGCTTGGTCTGCAAAGTTATGGAAAGGATCATCATGGACCTCATAAATAAAGATATTGGGGACCTACAGACACTGGATCCTACCCAGTTCGGCTTTGTTAAGGGCAGATCCTGCCTCTTAAACCTGGTCGATTTCTTTGAAACAGTCACCAAGGCCATTGACGAGGGGAAAGTGGTCCACACAGCCTACCTGGACCTCGCAAAAGCCTTCGATACAATACCCCACTTGGGCATTATAGATAAGCTCACCAGCTTAAATATAAACCCCTATGCCACTAAATGGGTTGCAAACTGGCTCAAGGACAGAACCCACATGGTTAGAATTGCTGGAGCCATGTCAGACTCCAAACCAGTTACAAGTGGCGTCCCACAAGGCTCAGTCCTGGGACCTCTCTTGTTCGGTATATATTTCTCGGAGGTACAGGCCAACACGGAAGGACTGTGGCTGACCAAGTTCGCAGATGACTGAAAACTGGGTGCCATAATCGACTCTCCAGCCGACACAAGCATCCTCCAAAAGGGCCTCATAGAAACAGACAACTGGTGCCAGAGCCATGGCCTCAAGCTAACGCCAAAAGTGTATAGTCATTCCCTTTGGCAAAAACAAAGTGCCCACAAATTACCACATAGGTGGTAATCCATTAAGTACAGAAGAAGTAATTAGGGACCTGGGGACCCAAGTTGATAGCAGTCTCTCATTTGACAACCACGTGGCCAAAGTGGTTAGAAAAACATTTTATATAGCCCACCTAATCATGAAGGGATTCACATCTAGACCAGGGGAGGTCATCGTGCCTCTTTACTCATCCCTCATCAGGCCCATAATTGAGTACAATGCCCCTTTTGGGATGTACCTTACCAGACACCTGCAGCAACTGGAAAGACCCCAAAAGTACCTCACCAAGAGGATCAAAGGGCTCAAACAGATGCCATATGCTGCCCGGTTAAAGAAACTCCAGCTCTACTCAGTGGCATACCGCCTGTTCAGGGGCGATCTGTGCCTGACGTATAAAGCCATGTCCAACCCGGAATTAATGGACATGCTGCACCTCAAAAATCCAAATTCCATCGAGCTACGCGCTCAAGAGACTTGAACCTCAGCACTGAAATAAATAGGACATGCTGGAGGGACAGATTCATAACCCAGAGGCTCTCTTCACTCTGGAATAAAGTCCCTCATTCACTCTCTTCAAGAGGAATCTTGATGAGTGGATGGTAGATCGTAGGTTTAACCCGGGTATCACTTCTGTGTCACTGTTAGATAGAGGCACAGTATACTAACCTCGAAAAAGGGCATAGCAAAATTAATTTAAAATGGGTGGTGAAAGCCAAACACATTCTGGCTAGGCTAATAAATGCCCTAGGGCAGATAGCCTATTATGAACCTATGAAACTATGAACCTATAAATTGTAATAACTAGAGAATGAAAGATCTGTGCCAATGCAGAGCTGTTAGTAAGGAGAACTCAGCTATTACCTACTACAGAAGTCCTCCCTGAATTAGTTTAGGGTTACTGCTCAGTCAATGGTTTTCACAAAGTTATGTGATGTTTTCAGATTTGGTGTTATAGGACTTCACAACAGTATTATACAATATTGCATTACAGACAAAACAACCTCCTTTCAAGTGTTTTACTAATACAGTTTACAAAGATGTCTGACAGAACGTCTAGCTTCTCCCCTACTCTCATTTTTTCTTAAACTATTTTCATGTGCAGCAGAGTACTGACCACAATGTCTATCCAAGAAATAAATAAGAACTGATCAGTGATGCTACCATAGCACGTTCCAGTTTATCCACCATTATAGCTCTCTGGCACATAGAGATAACATCCCCACTCTAACACAACAGACCCAGGTTCAAACAGGTGCTGTATGACCTGGCAATAGAATGATGGAAATGAGTGGCAAATGCCAACTCACCCATTCTTGGGGGGGGGGGGGTGATTTCAGTTGGTCAGTTATCACCATGCAAGCAGAAGTTTGCATGGCACTAAAATGACCAGGACTGGACATGTGGGTTTAGCTATCCCAATCCAGTGAGAGTAGCCTTTAATGGCAAGTGGGCAAAAGCATGCTCATGCGTGGGAAAGGTGGAAGAGAACCCATAGTGATACATGTATGCATGTCAGCCACCACTCATGGGGTTAAGTGTTTACAAGAGATGTCCTCATTACTATGATGCCAGCAATGACACAACCAACCTCTCCTGGGTGACGGCCCTCTGGACAACCGTGTGATGTTCAGCAGATATGGAGGCAATAAGTATATATATATATATATATATATATATAGATATATATACATATATATATATATATATATATGTGTGTGTGTGTGTGTGTGTGTGTGTAAAAATATCAGCTTCCTCCAAATACTGCAACCAACAAATCAGTCTCAAGACTGCCTGCAATGTTTCATATTATTAACATGAAAATAAATGAACTACAGATACAAATCTCCATTTTGTTTCCCTGAATCCCACCCCATGCAACTCCATGGCGGTCTCCTCTCAATTTCTCTTTTCTAACAGAGCTACTCTTGCCAGCTCTATACATCTCTGTCTTGTGTAATTTAAACATAGCATCCAAGATTTCTGCTCCTCTTCTATCTCCAACAGTTAGGCTACATTTTAATTCTGATATTAACTTTCCTTATAAAATTCTGTAGCAAGAAACTCAAAAAACATTTTCTTTATAGGTAATCAAACAAGGTCACCACAAAATCAGCATCCTAAGCAATCCGTGATCATTTCAGTGTATGCTGAAAACCTTTATTTTATTAATTTCTGCTTTTATTAATGAAGTAAACATTTACTACATACAAATATTTCCAGAAGCAGATATGCCATGCACGGTTAAGTGACACTGAGGATGTCTACTGACTATGTAGGTAATGATCATGAGGATTAAACCTAGATCTTTTGAAAGCTGTTTCATGCCTCATTCTTCTGTTAATCATAGAAGGTTACTAGGCTAATGGCCATAGGGCCCTTACAAGCCTAGCCAAGTTCTACCCTTATTTCCACGATCAGTACTTATTGCCCCTGCCCAAGAGAGACACAGGTGGAACATGTGGGGTGAATTTATGGCTACCCATCCAATCGTCCAGACTGCATTTGAAGAGGGCCACTGAGGTGCTCTGTTTGACATGAAGTGAGAGTCTGTTCCAAAGGTCTGGTAACCCCTGGAAGACAAATATGTCCCTCCAGCAGGTTCTATTAATATCAGATACCAGGTTAAGGTCTTTAGGAGCAGTAACCCATGTACCATTTGACTTGCGGATATGCAGCATTTCCAATACAGCAGGGTCAGAGATTGCTTTATATGCAAAGCAGAGATTGCTTCTGAGTAGCCTGTATGAAACAGAATAAAGTGACTATGATTTCAGATGATCCATATTGGACAGATGCTGAAGACCTTGAATTTTCCTTGTGAAGAACCTTTGTGATCTCCAGTTGCTGCAGCTGCTTGGAAAGCTACATACCAAAAGGGGCATTGTACTCAATGATTGGCCTAATGTGGGAGGAGTACAGGGAGGTTCTAACCTCTTTTTTCTGGAGGCAATGCCCTTACTTATAAGATGAGCAATATAGAATGCCCTTCTTACCAATGTGGCAACACGGTGATCAAAGGTAAGGTTGCCGTCAACCAGTGTGCCCAGGTCTCTCACCACTGAGTGCGTACATAGGGTGTTGCTATTGATGTGGTAGTTAGCAGGAACATCACTCTTACTGAATGGGATGATAATACATTTTTTTGCATTGACTTTAAGGCCATGACTTTGGCACCAATCATTTGTTTAAGACCCTCTTGTAGGATGTTGACATAATTTGGAGTTTCTATGACTGCTCCTAGATTGCAGTCATCAGAAAACTTTGTCAGCCACAGACCTTTAGTTTTAGCTTGTACTTCAGAGAAATAGATTCCAAACAGTAGAGGTCCTAGGAATGATTCCTGTGGAGCACCACTGATTACAGGTGTGCTGTTGTAGATGAATTCCCCTATTTTGACTATATGTGTTCTATCCGTGAGCCAGTTAGTGACCCATCTAATGATATAAGGGTCGATACCTAGCAGGGTGAGTTTGTCAATGATGCCTGAGTGGAGGATAGTGTTAAAAGCCTTGGCTAAATCTAGGTAGGGCGTATTGCACAGATTTCCCCTTGTCCAGGGCCTTGGTGACTGTCTTGAAATCCACCAGGTTTAACAGGCATGATCTCCCTTTGACAAATCCAAACTGAGTAGGGTCAATTGTTTGGAGATTACCTATATCTTTGTTGATAAGGTCCATGATGATTCGCATCATGGCCTTGCAGATAAGGCTAGTCAGGCTAATAGGTCTATAGTTCCTGGGGTCACTGGAAGCACCACCTTTGTGCAAGGGAAAAGCTGTGACCATTTTCCATTCTGCTGCATCAAAGACAGTGCTTAGACTATGATTGAAAAAGAATACCCAATGGTGTTGCTAATTCTTGATGGAGCCCATGTAAGACGCAGTCAGGAATGTTATCAGGACCCATGGATTCTGTGCTTTTGGCCTTAGACAGGACATTTACGACCTGCCCTTTAGAGATACAGGGTAGGGGACAGGTGGTAGGAATGTCCTGGGGTATGTGTGGCAGGGACAGGGGAGTGAAGTTTTCACAGAACCTGTCGGCCAACAGGTTAGTTATGCCCACATGCTCAGTATATCTGGTAACACTAACTACCAGTTCGGCACAAATCTGGGGCTATCCTTTTAGGTTTTGGATGTAACTAAAAACGCCTTATGGTTGTCCTTAGTTGAGGAAGCTAATTTGGATTCATAGTTTGCTTTGGAGGACTTCACAAGAAGTCTTATTTGCTTGTTTAAGCCAAGGAGGGAGTGTTTTCAGCTTAGGGCTTGCTCCCTCTTACTCTTAAACAGTAATTTCGGCCCTTTACTGTAAAGCCTGTTAAAGGCAGTTGTCTACCAGGCAGGTTTGCTGTTCCTTGAGGAGCTTGTTTTGGTCCTATCAGGTACAGCAGAGTCAATGCAGTTATACAGGTGTTTGTATAAAGCACTGGTGCAGAACTTGGCATAGTTGCCAGTTCCATCTGAGAGGGGGAAGTGCAGTGAAGCTATTTATACCATCCAGTAAGAGGTTATAATCTGCTTTGGAGAAGTTTTTTAGTTTAGTTGCTGCTTGGGTAGGCTGGGGGGGGGGGGTCAGGTGTGATAGTTACTTCGAATGAGACTGATTTGTGGTCAGATCTCACCAGGGAAGACCTCAAAGTGGGGCTGCTACAGTGGTCCCACATATTGGTAAGCACCAGATCCAAGTTGTTGGCACCCCTTGTGGGGGGATCAACCAGCTGGTCCAGGGCACTGGAGTTAATGAAGTTGAGGAATCTTTGGGCAAGTTAATTTGAGCAAGAGTAATTTGCCCAGTCAATGGATGGGTAGTTAAAGTCACCCAAAACCATGGTGTTTGGATGTATCTTGATAGACTCAAGTAGATCCAAATAGGCAGAGTGAGTATCCTGATTCATGGAGAGGGTCCTGTAGTTGGCAGTGACTTGAATAGGTGTCCCACCAACAGTTAATTGCACCTGAGGTATCTTCAGAGAATCAAATTGTTTAACCAATCTGGAGGTGTATTTTTCTTTAATGAATATTGATAACCACCTCCTTTAGTTTTCACGCCTTCTGTTTGTGGTCTGAACATGCAGAAGGAGGTGTAACCCAGTATGGGTGGGGTGCTCTCCAAAGCCTTGAACTAGGTGTCTGTGACTGCAAAAATATCTGCATCTTCCAAGGTGATGACTGCTTCCAGTGAGTGCCGTTTCATGTTAAGACACCTAGAGTTTAGCAGCATAACCTTGAGGTTGTTTTTAGATGGATTTTTTACACTTGAAATGTTGTCCTTGAGACACTGCCTAAAAAGCCACTATGGGGGTGGCAACAGCCTTAGCCAATAGGCAAAATCAAATCAAACTTTCAAATGTAGCTGTTTTATATATATGAAATCCAAAACCTTATGTTCAGTTTCATTTCAATAACTTCCCTTGCCTTCTACTAGCTATGCACTGAAATGGTATTGATTTATTCACTCTTTGCTTCCCAGAAATGCCCAACTGTGTAGTACCTACTTCCAAAAGATGCCTGGGGAGAAAAGCTCCAACAGTAAGTGTAAACAGCAATGTATTAAAATACTAGACATAATTTACATGTACTGTGTATAACTGGACAAGGGAGGTGAGGAAAACTAGGACAGATAATATTTGTATACATAGAGTGATAAAAAAAGAGTATGGCTTCATCGTCAGAGGTGTACTAAGTGCTGAATATAAAAGTAATTTAAAGCACATAAGAACATAATGAATGAAAATGAGAATTCCAAGGTAGTGAATAACTATGAGTAAGGATAGCTTTATGGAAGAAAGTGGATGGGTAAGGTAGGATTTTATATAAGTTGGTAAACAATGCTGAGCATAGATGCCTATTTATTAGCTTAATGTATACACAATACTTAAGAATGTAAGTTACTGGAGTGAAACAGGGAGTTGTCAATGTGATGATGAGTAGTGGTCTTAAACATCTTCTGTTAACTAATTTCACAATTATATAATATAAATTCATTACTTTGCATTAATGTTTTGCATTAGTATCTAAACAGAGGTTGCTGAATGACAAACCTGCCCCAGTTTCTCTATACAAATCTTTCACCCCATTCTATACCATGGTGTGTTGTGCTTTGAAAAGTTATTCATTTCTAGATGAAGAGCAATCTAATCTACAAAGGCTGCCAAATGTAAGAATTGTTATATTTCTAGACAATGGATACACTGTCATGAAGAAAAACAGGTTAAACATTCATCAGGTTTGATAATGAATTATGACATTTGTAACAGGATTTTGATAATAATAGAAGAGTTATATGAACTTTTTTTTTTTCAAATTAATATATGTGGTCTTTTGCTGCTACATTTGTTAGGTTTAAAACTGCTATATCCTGTTCTACTATGTAGCAATACTTACTGTCTTAAGCAAAAAGATGAATATCTTGTTTTACCATGCCAATGTCATACTGAGGGACAAATTCATTGCCCAATACTTATCCCATGCACTTGTATGTTAAACAGACTGACACCCTTACATCCTTCAAAACAAAGTGATGACTGTTAAGAACATTTTCAAATTTATTCCTTGCCTGACCTGCTTTGCCCTTCTACAAGTGGATGATGAGCCTAGGTATCCTCACGACAAATATGGTCTCTCAACTTATCCGCCTCGTAATTTCTATCAGCCTATTATTGCTGTTACATTTATAATAGCTATTGTACTTCACAGCTTATAAACCGTACAGTTTTGATTAAAACAAAAATGTAAAGGAATAAAGGCTTCAATCATAATGTTAACTACAGATTCATACCTTTACCTCCCTCCCTACTTAAAATGAAAATTTACATCTTCATTTCTCACATCACATTAACACTTTGTACATCCAGCACCTGTAACAATTTGGTATCTATAATATGCAAGGCTGTGGAACAGCATAAAAAAAACAGTATGATAGACTAATAAAGCACACAGTTTTGTATACAGTTTATTTATTTACTCAATTATTTGCAGTTTGTTAACTGGGAAGGTCCATTGAGCTAGAAAGAGCCCATTTTCAATGGAGGCCCGGAGAGAAATGCTCCATATACAATTATTACACAGCTAATATCAACAAAGTTAACAAGTACAATACAATTTTCAAAAACTACTAAAACACAGCAGTACAGAAGACAGAATAACAACATTTGAGCAACACAGTAATATAGAAGACAGAATAATAACATTTGAGGAAGGTGCTGTAACATAGTATTGAATGAAATTAAAACATAAGTATTTTGGAATACATACGTATAATTTGGAGTGCAGGCTCAAAGTTTCATGATGTGAGAGGGAGGAAGAATTAAAGGTGGAGAGTAGAACAGTGAAAGGTGAATAGTAGAGTTATGAAAAGGGATAAGAGGGAGTGGAAATGAAATGAAGGGAGTCACTAGGCTGAGTTTTGAGAAAGGAGAAAAAAGGAAGGGGGAGCAGAAATAATATAGAGGGGGTCAGGTGGGGTGAGAGCATGAGCATTCCCAGTGAGAAGAGAGATGGGAATGGAGCATGGTCTTGAAGGCAGAGTGGTTTTGGGTGATTCGAATGGGGGGGGGTGAATTCCATAGACGAGCAAAGGAGAAAGACAGGAGAAATTGCCCAGGTGAGCGTAAGAGTTTGTACACTTCGAGAAGGTTCTGGTTACTGGACATGAGTAGTCTGTCAGGATGATGCAAGTCGAGTAAGGAGGAGGGGGAAGGGCAGTTAAAGGTGTTGAATATGAGTTTGTGAGCAGTTAGCAGTTGAATGTAAGAGAGAGAGAGTGCGGGAGTTCAAGCCAGTTCAAGGAGTGGAGTGCATCACAGCGGTGGGAGGAGGATTTGTTCCCAGTAGCAAACTAGATTTTATTATAGCAGGATGGCAGTTTTGACTTTAGGGAGGACTGAAGGTTAGTGAGAAAAAGGGGCGCCATACAAGAGATAGGGGATGAGGTAGGAAATAGAAAGTGTATGTTTGTATCTGGGAGTGAGATAATGGCTGTGACGATGCAGCATTCTGAGCTTTTGGTGCGTTTTCTTAATACTAGTTTGTATATGAATGTCAAACTTTAAATGTTCATCAATGATAACACCTAGAAGTTTTGCATGGGAGATGATTTTAATGGGAATCTTATTCTGACTGACTATGGAGAAGGAAGTTTTATCAGTACAGGTGTTTTTAGATGGGGTAAAGATCATGATTTTGGTTTTGGATACACTGAAACCATGGTGATTATTCAGCATCCAAGACTCGGTACAAGAAAAGGCATCTTGTGCTAGTTGCTTGAGTTTGGTGAGGGATTGAGTACAGCAAATCCGCGTATTGGACAAGTTTGGTATTAGGAATGCACTGAGGAAAATTATTAATGAAGATGTTAAAAAGTAAGGGACTCAGTACAGAGCCGTGTGAAACTCCTGTTGGAGTGTGAAGGAAGGAAGAGGTACTATTGTTCCACTTGATGTCTTGTTGTCTATTAGAAAGGTAACTGGAAAACCATTTAATCGAGGAGGGGGAGAGATTGAGATGAGAGAGTTTAGACAACAGAATTTTTTGGGGAAACAGTATCGAAGGCCTTTGATAAGTCTAGGAGAAGGGTAGATACAATGCTGCCAAAGTCTCGGGCGCGGTTAATGTCAAGGAAGGAGAGAAGGGGAGTGGTAGTACTATGTCCAGGTCTAAATCCATGTTGAGTTGGAGAAAGAAGTTGATTGTCTAGGTGGGGAAGGAGTTGCAAGTGTATGCATTTTTCAAGGACTTTTGAGATAGGGGACAGGATGGCTACAGGATGGAAGTTGGAGATTTCAGGATTGTTGCCTCCTTTGTGGAGGGGAATGAACACTTTCTTCCAGAGGAGGGGTACATAGGATTCTTGGATTGAACGGTTGATAAGTATGGTGATGGGAAGGGCTATGCCATCTGCAGCTAGCTTGAGAAAGTTAGATGGAAAGTTGTCTGGGGCATGAGGGCATGGTTTTAGTTTTAGTAGAAGTTTTTTTATGGTGTGTAGAGAGACAGGTTGTATGGTAAAGCGGGGGAGATGAGTAGTGAGTAGTGTTGATGTCAGTGGGACTAGAGTTGAGGGTGTGGAATGAGGGTGGAGTAGAAGTGTTTTTGGAGAATGATGTGGTGAGCTTGGCTATTGAATCAATAAAGAAAGAATTGAATTGGGTAGCTAAGATATGATCTGGAGAGTTAGGGTCAGGGCAGGGATTGTCTTTTTTGCCAGGAGAGAGGAGAGCAGACATACTGTTCCACAATTTTTTGGGGTTGTTTCTAGGATTGTTTTGAAGTTTGGAGTAGTAGGACTTTCGATCTACTAAAGCAATTTGTTTTTTCACTTTATTACGAAGTTTCTTATACTCAATAAGGGTGTTGGGTGTTTTAGATTTATGGTAATGCTTCCAAGATTCATCTCGGAGATGCATGAGTGTAACAGTTGCTTTAGTTAGCCAAGGGGTAGATTTTTGATTCTTTTAGTTCTGGGGGGAGCGAAGCTATCTAGTAGAGTACTGAATGTAGTATTGAAGTATGTAACAGCGTTGTCAAGAGGGAAAGTTTTTACAGGGTTCCAGTTTATATGTTTTAGTGAGTTAGAGAAAGCTAGTGGGTTAAAGTTTTTTAGGGTATGGGTTGTTATGTAGTTGTGGGGAAGATTGAGGGAGGATGGTGAGCGACGAGCAAAGGCAGGGAGATGATTGCTGAGGGAGCCGGATAGGGTGTAGTTGTGAGAAATGGAGTTGGGGTGGGAAACTAATATCCAGTCCAGAATACTGTCAGAGCTGTTATCTTTATTAAATCTGGTTGGAGAGGTAATTCTTTGGGTGTAGTTGCATAGGTTTATATTCTTAGGTGATTGAATAGAAGCCCAGTTTATACTTACTTCACCTAGGAGTATAGTGTCATTGTTTATATTGGATGAGAACCAAGATAGGATATCTTCAAGAATGGGGATGTTATTTCCTGGTGGAATATAAAATACAGCTATATATATGTTTTTATGGTTATTAATTTTTAGGAGAGCCATGGTTAGTTCAGCTGTTGCAAACTGGGGTATAGACTTGGTTAGTCAGTTGCTCATCTCATATTAGGGACAGCAAAACAATCCAAGGCTGAATCCCTGTTTACAGAGTAAATGTATGGCAGGTCAGTTCTGCAGATGTCAACACAGAAAAAAAAAATAATTTCCCAGGGTTAGCCAGTAGTTAAGAGTGTTAATATCCTGTGCACTACCATTAAAAGTGCAATACAGACCTCAAAGCAGGATGTAATTAGTTAGGGCACAAAACCCTCTATTCTTCTCTGCTGGCACTAGTATCAATGAGTTTATATGCGTAAATATTCCTGAAAGCAAGGTGATGCAATGAAACCTGTTTAAAGTGATTTATTTATTTACATATTTATCATATATATATATATATATATATATATATATATATATATATTAACCTGGTATGTGCTCTGGTCCAAAGACTCTTTTCAGGTACATCCCAGGCCACAAAGACAATGAAGTATGGTAAATTACTACAGGAAGAAAAGTGATTGCAATAAGCACAATGGATTAGGTTCATAGGAGAATATTAGGCTACCTGCCTTGAAGGGCAATTTTAAGTTTAGCCAATATTCTATGGTCAGAATCAAATTCTGTACTTTGTGTCTATGAGATGAAGTTGGGTTGCGAGGGTGGCCTAATGGTTAAGTTGTTTGCCTTACAAACACAAGGTGCAGGGTTTGAGTCTCACAAGAGATAACTGGCTAAGCTTAAAATGGCTCGCAAGGGCAGTTAGCTTAGTACTAATCTATGAACCTAAGACCTTAACTACTGTGTCAAACCCACTCCCTAAATATTAGTAATTTTGGTGATTAGACCTATAATGGTTTTCTCTATAATTAATGCAGCTCAGCACATTTTCATAGATTTCAGCCTGTCTTACCTTCATTTTTAACATACATGTACACATATGTTCAAGTTCAAATATTACAATACAGGTATCCCCAAAGCCTTCAATAAAAGGTTGAAATTTCAAAAGGCTTCATTGCCAAAACCCAGAATGCTCTACTAATGGAATTATTTCAGCTTGGAAAAAAAATATTCTTCTGGTGTGGCATGAACTCACAACCTCGGCACTGCTTTGTGCTTTGTACGTACTGCCAACTAACTGATTACAATAGCCAATCAATATTTAGAACATATATAAATACAAATGTGTCTTAATTTGATTATCATAAAAGTACATTATAAATTTTGAATAATAGAGGCTGAAAACAAGATTAAGAAGAAAGAATAAGATTGTAAGAAAGTGGTATGAGTGGGGGGGGGGTAAAGTGGAGGTCGAAGGAAGAATAGATCAGTAGTCTACAAGTATGTCACCAATAAATGGAAGTTACACATTTACCATCAATATCACTGGGTTGCCTTCTGAACAGAGTCTGCATATCCTCTCTAAGTCCAGTAACCACTGGAAATGTTGGGATCCACTAGAGTGAGTTCCGAAACACAGAGTCTTTATGGCAGAAAAATGGACTTAAATATACTAAGTCTGAGATGGCCATTTCCAGGAATATTCTCTTTTCTCCAGTGTATGGCAACCTTGGAGTTTGTATTTATAAGTTTGGGGGTGAGCTTGCCCCAATGCAAAAAAGAAGTTTAAAGGAGAAGAGCGATATTTGAGATCCATTCTTTTCCTGGGTTTTTAGTCTTTTTTTTTTCGGCTTGTCAGCACTTGGCATTTATACTGCTGAAATTTCAACCAGGAATCCTGAGTTTGCCTGGGTTTTTACTGAGTGTTCCTATCTCCTCCCACATACCAAAGACATACTATAGGAAAACTGGTGATTTTCTAAACTGTTGTCAGGTCTGCATACCTGTGTGTGTGTGTGTGTGTGTGTGTGTGTGTGTGTGTGTGTGTGTGTGTGTGTGTGTGTGTGTGTGTGTGTGTGTGTGTTTATACCCTGCAATGGGTCAGCACTTATTCAAGATTAGATTTTATGCCTTGTGCCTTACTGACTGTTAGCAGAGGCTCCAGCTCTCCATCAGCCTTGCATTGGATTAATCAGGTAATCAGAAAAAGAGTGAATCATAACAATTCAGTTTTGTACTATCCTTTCAAAAAGCTGCAATAGTCATATTTGCTGGTGTAGAGAGATAAAGCCATGACTATGATTCACTTGGGCAGAGTTGGAGGTAGTATGGGAAAGGAGAGGAATGATGAGGTGTAAGCCTACTTGCCTCACTTTGGAAAGAGAAAAGAGAAGTGTGCTTAGGGGGTACTCTTTTTGTGACAGAATCCCCAGTGGAGACCAGGGCTTACATGGGGATGCCTTTCTTCAAGGGAAGCTGGGCCAACTGATCACATTGCATAGATATATGACTACACATCGCAAAGGTCCACTGCATGCCACCCCCATGGATGCCAGTGAGCATGCACAGGGGGAAGTAGTGCCTTATAAAGAAAGCACATGACCATCCTCAATGAAAATGACACTGTACCCAGTCTACTAGACCCTTGAACCAGGGAAAAAATGAACAATAGGGATCCTTGTCCAGGAGGAATAAAAGGGTCAGTAGAGCAGTTTTAAGGAGCTGTAAACTCAATGGTCACAGAAGAACCGGAGGTGAAAGATGGCTGCATTCAAAATATGATTTGTTACTTCTGTGTTCAGCACCCAGTACAGCTCCTGCGATGCAACCATTACATTTTTATCACTTCATGTGTACAGTATTTTTGCTAAATTCTTCAAGGAGTTAAAATTTCACACAAATCCTGTGCTCCTGCTGAAGCTATGTGAAACAGATCTGTGATTCTCAGAAATGCGAGGCTAAGAAATGTAGAAGGAATACTCAGTTCAAAGTTGCATTGCCTTGGAGTACTCCTCTTACACTGAGGCACAACAATATCAGAGTTACTACACACAAGTATTAGAGATTATCTTGAAGGACAGGATGACAAAAAGCCCCCCAGCCAAAATACTTTAATGGTCAGGGGAGTCCTAAGTGAAATACCAACATAGTTGCAGAACTCAAGTACAGGTCTTGAAGTTTCAGCAGTGAACCATAAACTCTTCCATGGAAACTGAGTTAATGTAATCTACAAGAAATACATGCAAAACATTAATTTTCAATAGTGCTGCTCAGAAGTCTCTCAAAATATACATATAGAAGATGGTCTAGTATATACTCACTTTTAATTTAACAGTCTATGGGCTGTATGGTCTAGTATATACTCACTTTTAATTTAACAGTCTATGTGCTGTTTAGTATCAGATGGCCCTGCATCCCATATTTTTTTGTTTTGTCCAGAATTCTTGAGCAAAAAGAATTGAGAAGTATCTTGACATGTTCCTTGTAAAATGTGCTGCTTTCTGGCAAATTGTTGTAAATTGCACTCATTGAACAATGACAGACGTGAGTTTCAGACTTTTTATACTCAAGAAAATGCTTACTAATGCAAAGCTTATTATTTAATAATTGTTTATTATATAAAAGAAATATTTAAAATCTGTTCCTGATTTTATGTCTTTGTTTTGATTATTGAGCCAAGAAATTGGTAACGCAGTGAGGGATTACAATGGGTTGCACTATTTGGTTCTGACAGCTGCAACCAGAGATATATTTCTGAAACATATTTACAAATGTATTCAATCACTTCAGCTCAAGCAGGTATTTGAGGGATAAAGTTGTATACTTGTGTTTGTGTGTGTGTGTGTGTGTGTGTGTGTGTGTGTATGTAGATATAGAGTGTATAGTTCTCAATTGTCCCTGATTTTTTCCCCTGTATTTGTGGTCCGTTTCTCATATAATTTGTGGCTTTCTGATTAATTAGTGACTGCAGCCCACAAAACATTATGAGAAATTCTCACAGCAGCTAGCTGAAATACACTTCTAGGTCTGGCAGTTAGTGCTGAGCATTAAGTATTGCAATGAGCTGTTTCCTGAAATCAGGGGTACCGGGATTGACAGTTTCTATCTCACTTTGTCTATTTTGTGACTCTGAGAAAGTCACTTTAAATAAGAGAATGCTACTGGTTGCTCCTGAATAGTAAACTGACTTGGTAAAAAATAAAAAAAGAGAAGGCATAAAAATTAGTGTCATCTTTTTTTTCTGTTCATTTTTATTGCACAAGCAGTCAGCCATTGTTGTCTTATTCTAAGACTCTTGGAAGCTGAAACTCCTATGTGCAAGCCAAAACCAAAGATGATGGCATTTTAACTCCATTTTGCTTGCAGGAAACAAAAAAATGCATTTACTCTACTTCACTTAATTATTTCATTTTCCCTTTTAACTCCGTTTTGTATGCAGGAAACAAGAAAATACATTTATTCTACTTCACTTAATTATTTAATTTTCCCTTTTAACTACTCCATTTTGTATGCAGGAAACAAGAAAATACATTTATTCTACTTCATTTGTATGCAGGAAACAAGAAAATACATTTATTCTACTTCACTTAGTAATTTCATTTTCCCTTTAACTCCATTTTGTATGCAGGAAACAAGAAAATACATTTATTCTACTTCACTTAATTATTTCATTTTTCCTTTTAACTCCATTTTGCATGCAGGAAACAAGAAAATACATTTATTCAACTTCACGTAATTAGTTCATTTCCCCTATTAATTTACATTGAATGAGAATATTCAGCTGTTTTTGTCTTATGACTATTGGAAGATGAAGCTCCTGTGCACACGTTAAAACCAAACAAATGGCATTTTAATTCCATGTTGACTCCATTAAATAGGACAATACAATTATCTAACTACACTTAAAATCACCTAGCTATTTAAATAATCTTTAAGTAGTTTCTGTGATTTTTTTTCTGTATTTTACTATGCTTTCTCTGACTCTGAAATTACAGCTATTATATGAAAACATTTTACCGTTTGTACTGCTTTTCAGTTTGATTCTATGCTATTCCGGCTATTTAAAATCAGTTTTTTAGTGGGTCCTCCAATGCGTCTGTAAATTTGCTGTTTTCTCCTCTGAATTTGAAGCTACAGCTATTAACTGAATTGTTTTTATAGTTTGCACTCAAGGATTTTCAAGTAGTTTCTTTGTTCTTAAGTAGATCAATCAATACTGCAGGATTATTTGTTGTGTTTTAGTCACTTTTCAAACTTACTGCGGGCAGCCAGTTTTAGCCACTGTGTGAGTTACCTGGAGCTTTTGGTGATTAAACCAGTGAGAGTGGGGGTGACTGAAGGTGACTACTACTGTACAGTATTTTAGCTGTTTTTCATTGGCTCTTTCATTTTCACTTTTAATTCATATTGCATGCAGGGCTGTTGCTAGCATTTTGGGGGCTCCCAGCAAGTTTCAAGTTGGGGGACCTACCGAGGAGAATATAAAAAGGGCCACATTGCCGTCACACCCCTTTTCCTATTAAGCTCATGCAGCACCATTTAACAATCACTGTATAGTGGATTCAAAGATGGCCGCCATCCTTTAAACACTGCAAAACTACAGCTCTTCAGATACCAGAAATAAGAATCAACCCTGCGGAGTTATCACAAGATTAAATACGCTAATTGGCAGCAATAACTAAAGTACTAGGATCTATCTTCGCTTCTGAGAGGAAAAAATAGAGAAAAAATAGTTTGTAACAACAGGATTGGAACCGATAGTCAGCCTGACTCTGAACAGAGCAACAAACAAAGGAATTATATATCTCTCAGCTGAAACCTTATTCCTGGTATAAATACGCTTACAGTTTATCAAAATGTCAAAGGAAGACAAAAATATGGAAACCACAACTTCTAAAACTAAACTATCAGCCTTGCAATCTCCGGAAAAAGAAGCTTTCTTTAAAAGACAGAAAACAGTTACACAAAGGGAGACTGCAAAAACAGGAATAACAAATAAACCAGATCAACCGGTCAGCATGGAGGAAATTAAATCAGCATTATTACCTATTCAAGAAGCCTTAAAAGATTTATCAACTCAAATGCTTACGTTTACTGCCACATGTAATCAGATTTTGGAAAGGATGGATAAATCTGAAACCAGAATAGCTGAAAATGAAGATAAAATAATACTGCTTACAAAAAAACAGACTCTCATGACACAGACATTCAAACCATGCAAAATAAAATATTAGACCTGGAAGCAAGATCCAGACGAAATAATATAATAATTAGAGGAATCCCAGAAGCAATTCAATACAATGATCTTAATGCTACCATAATACAAATACTTGAAACACTGTTCAAGGACTCTGACTGTGTTAAACAGATTGTTATAGAAAGAGCACATAGAGCAATCAGAGAATCATTTGCTTCAAATGCACCTAGACCAGTCTATGCCAAAATACTGAATTACCAAGATGCAAGCAAAATACTTCTAACTATCAAAAAGAATGGTGGATTTATCATGTGGCAAAATAATAAAATTTCCATGACACAGGATTTACCAATACAAATTAGGCAATCCAGGCAAATGCTAGCTCCATACTGCAAGTTTCTGATTGAAAAAAACATCAGATTTCAAATGAAGTTTCCTAATACTTTAATTTTCACAGTGGATGGTATTAAATACTCAACAAACACTAAAAAAGAAGCAAAACCTACCTTTTTGAAGCTTTTCAAGGCACTGCCACCTTCAGAAACTTGATCAATACATCCAGACTTGTTTTTCAGCATCAGACAGACTGGGACTCCATAATTACGACAATCCGAGGCTTTATAACTCTTTGTTTGTTCTTTTCTTTCTACCAGGCCCTGGGAAACACTTGATTACCTCTTATCTCGAAGTTCCAGCGTGTCCACGAGGCTTTTCCGAGGATTTATGGCTCCAACGAGTGTAAACAAGCCACGAAGTAGCAGGAAGTCCTTTGGAGGATGCAGGGGGACTGATTTTAACGTTGCGTAGCCAGGAGGTCCGTCCGCGAATTGGTTCCCCCGTTGCAAATTCGAAATGAAGAAAACAAGCTCAGCAAGCAGGAAAGACTACAGGGAAGCTGTGGAAACTGTTTAAACCACAAAACGAAGCTTCCTGGACTTGTTTGGAGGGTAAATGACTTCAATGTGTTATGTGGAAATGTACAGCTGTTAAGGTAGGAAATACTAGTGTAAATGGACTGATTAAATTAGAAGGATATTATATTGTGTAATGATAGAATATAGTAAGTATGTCTCTATTTCTTTTTCTTTTTTCTCTCTTAGTTTTTTTTTTTTTTTTTTATCTCACTTTTAATTAAGAAATGTATGTGTATGCTTTGTTCAATAGAATAACAGGATGGTGTTAGTATAACAAATGTTATGACACACTGTGATTTTGAAATGCTTAGAATGTCACATTTGTTTTTTTCTTCTCAATAGTATTTGTAAATGTACTTTATATAGACACAATTATTTAGTCAAATGCTTTCTGCAATACAGTTTTTATTGTTACTTAAAGTATTTTACAAGTTTTGGCAGAATGTTAACTTTGAAGGAAGACAAGTATCTAAAGCAGTTAGAACAGTTAAATAAAAATAACGTTATGATTGTCTAGCAATGTTTAACAATTGATTGTTTTCTCTAGGAATTAATAACTAATAATGTATAGGATAAGAAGTTAAAATCTACTATTGTTACTGCTGATTACCAATATTGTGTGTATTAGTTAAACTGGATTTTCATACACTAATTAGTAAATGTGTTTGATTATATAAAATATGTCCAGAGCTGTAGTTAGGTTGTTAGTAGTGTTTACTAGGGAATGTTTGGATTAAGCTTTGTAGATTTAGAAATAGTGGTTGTAGGTTTTTTGCATGAGGTTTCTGTATTAGTTTGTAGAGTTAGAAATTTAGATAACCAGAGATATTCAAGGATTGTGAAAAACCTATGCACATCCTGGTCCAGAGGAATAGTGGATAAGCACTGGGTAGGGATGGGATGTCAGATTTGCTTCCAAATAATCTATGATATCTTAGTATACTCTAATCTAAGGCTGTCTCTTAATAGTAGGAATAGGAATACATTTTTGAAAAGCTTCATATGTGGATAATTGAATCTTGGAATGTTAAAGGACTCCAGAACGTGAAAAAAAGGAAGCTATTTTTACACCTGTTTTTCCAATCAAAAGCAGATTTTATTTCACTACAAGAAACTCATATGACTAATGATCAGTGGGATATACTGTAGGATAAGAAATGGATTAGGGAGATAGTGGCGGCAGAAGGGACAACAAGCAGTGCAGGGGTGGCAATTATAATTAAAAACCGATACCAAGAGAAAATCTTGGATGTCAAAGTAGATGAAGAGGGACGATGGTGTTTAGTGGTTCTGATATCCAAGTTCTATGATAAACCCATATTACTTTTGAATATATATGCCCCTTCCACTAATCAGCACCATTTTATAACTTCACTTTACTCCATTTTGCAACAATATAACAACTGTTATGTATTAATGGAGGTGACTGGAATTCGTATCAAGATCCCAAGTTAGATAAATTCGGTTCATCTAAAGCTTTTAATAAACAGGCAATGATAGCATTGAAGGAATTAAAAACTGATTTTAAATTATATGACCCATTTAAACATACACACACACATGGGAAAGCAGAGAATTTTACTTTTTACTCAAGTTGCCACAAAATGTGGTCGAGAATTGATTTTTTCTTGATCTCAGAAGTGATGATTTCTGCTGACCCATGTGTTACTACCCAAGCTCGACAATTATCGGACCATTCAAAGATCACATTAACATTAAACAATAATAATATGAGTAATAGGAGACTTCGAGGATACAATTGGTCTTTAAATCCATATTTACTGAGGAAAGATGACATATTGAAAGAAGTTAAAGAGACACTTAAACAGTTACTCCATAACCTCCCTAAAAACAAACACCCTGTGGACATAGAATGGGCTACAACTAAAGCCCAAATAAGAGGGATTTTTCTTCAGAAAGCTACTTACTATAAAAAAAATGCAAAATAAGGAACTACAGGAACTGGAAACCAAAATTAAATCACTAGATCAGGAGTTAATGAGGAACTACAATAAACAAACAGAAATAGACTTGTTAAAATGTCAAAAAGAATTGTTTTTATTACATAACAGTAAACTATCATTTTATGAACAGAGGAATCTAGTAAAATACGCGAATCATATTCAGACTCCCTCAAAAGCACTAGCACGCATTATTAACCAAACGAAATCAACATTATTAAGATCAGAAATAGATTATAATAATAGAACATATACTAATAAGACAGACATCATGAATACTTTTGAAATAATATTTAATCAGATTTATGGTGATCAGCAGACACTTCTACCAGAAAAAGTTAGGAAAGATTTCTTACAGAAGATCACATTCCCGAATATTGATAATGAGTCTCATAGGGATTTAATTAAACCGATTTCAGCGGAGGAGGTAGCAGAGATAATTAAAAAGTTGAAACCACATAAAGCCCCAGGGCCGGATGGATTGACCGCTGAATTTTATAAAACTTTTAATGAGATTCTGAGTAGAATACTTTCACAGACATTCAATTACATAATCCAAAATAAAATTAATGATCCCCACTTTAATGCTTCAAAGACAATTTTGATACCAAAGGAAAAAGGTGATTCTAAAAACCCAGATAATTACAGACCCATTTCACTCCTGAACATAGATATGAAAATTATGACATCCATCCTGGCAAATAGACTGAAAAGGGTCACAAATGTAATAGTATCAGAGGAACAGGCGGGGTTTATGGATGGGAGACAGACCACTGATAATACATTAACGCTTCACACATTAATTTCCTATGCCAAACACAAAAATCTCAATATTTATGCACTTATAATTGATGCACAGAAAGCGTTTGACAGAGTTAACTTGGTATATCTATTTGATATGTTATCATACTTCAATATACCTCAGGATTTCATTTTAACACTAAGGAAAATATATAACAATGCATATACAAACGTATTTATCAATCAAGAATGCTCTAAAAGAATACAAATTAAAAATGGTACCTGACAAGGATGCCCATTATCTCCTATTTTATTTAATCTTTATTTGGAACCATTATTTCTACACCTTAAACAAAATGTTTTTTACAATCCCCCAACATTATATGGTATGAAGATAAATATGGCTGCTTTCGCAGATGATTTAAATATATACTGTACCACACCTGTGTCAGATACCAAGCAAATATTAAAAGCAGTAGAAGACTTTGAGAAAATCTCTAATTATAAACTTAATCTTAAGAAATCCAAAATATTCCCATTAAAGACACCTACACCCTTTTCATTGTTACCATTGATAGGACAAGCAATGAGGGAAGAAAGAACAAAATATCTGGGCATTATATTTTCAACTGATAATAGAGATTTTTTTATAAATAATGTTAAGTCAACTTGGGATCGGATAACATTGGACTTGAAAAGATGGAGTAAACTGAAATTACCAATGATGGCAAGAACTGCAATTATCAAAATGAATGTTCTTCCCAGAATACTATATATACTTAGAGCTACACAACTCAGAATCACGAGGAAATTTTTTAAACAGCTTCATATAGGACTAGGGAGATTTATTTGGGAACCTAGGAAAACAAGGATAACATATGAGAAATTGATGGCTCCAAAGAATAGGGGAGGTCTAGACTTACCGGATTTTGAAGCCTATTATTTGGTAATTAATGCTAACAGAATTTTAAGGGCGATTCACTTTGACAGAAGCAGTCTGAAATGGGCGCCCAAATGGTTGGTCTTAACTTATAGACATGTAACTGGAGTGGGAATTAACTGTAAAGCTTTACCCTTTTTAAATAGGGGAACACTCAATAAATATGACTTAATGGAACATATTAAAACCTATGTAACTTCAATTCAAAATCTTTTTACTTCATTAAATCTACTAAAGTATATGATGGTGTTTCAACCACTCCATAAGAACCCAAATTTTGTTATAGGGAATAAATTGATAGACTTGCAGAAATTCCCTCTAATAAAGGATTTAATCATATTGGATTTCTACCCCCTGCTTGGGATATCAGTTCACGACATTTTAAGAGAGAAAAGTCTTCCTATTTCATATCTAATTATCATGAGACAATTAAAAGATCTAGCTATAAACTATTTTAATAACTTTGAGTTTAAAGAAGAGGAATTAAATATATGTCGCAATCTGTGGGAAGCTCTGTTACAAGACAAAAAATATATAACTACCTCATATAAACTGATAAAATAGATGAAACACAATAAACATATTCTCTTATCGAATTACTGGAGGGAAAAATGAATATTAGTTGAGGACAGCAAGATTTTGGATGCATTTAAGCTAACATTAAAGTCAGTATCCCTCCAAAAATTACTATTCACACAATTGATGATATTTAACAATGCCTATTATACCCGTCTTACTCTTCATAAATTTGACTCAAAAAATTCTCCTAATTGTCCATACTGCATAGACCAGATAGCTGACCTGTTTCACATGTTCTGGAGTTGCAAATGCATTTTTAAACTTTGGAATTTGTTAAAATTTCAATTACAGAAAATGGGCTACCAACATTCAACACTCTCTTGGGAATTTATGATCCTACATATTCCCCCAGATAATTTAGATAAATCAACAAGGATCATAATCATGAATATTTGTTTATTAATGAAACTATACATAGCTTCAAACTGGTTGAACCCGACCCAGACATCTTGGGAAAATTTCAGATCACTAGCAATAAGACATATATTAGCGCACAAATTGTTAATTAATGACCATAAGAAAAGTATACATAATGTTAAAATATGGGAGCAAATTTTTAATATTGTGCTGGCCTAGAGGTTCTTATCCACGGTTACTTAGGATACATATTTATAAGTCAGATTCAATCTTAGATTAGATATAGATTGTAATAATAATACAGATTGATGGCTCTTTTATGTTATGTTTCTTTCTTAACATTTTTTTTTGTTAATATACAATGTTTGTGTATCTTTTGGAAGCAATCTTGTACATATTGTATATATATATATATATATATATATATATAGTAGTGTGTAGTATGTAATTGAAAAATAATAAAAGACGGATTATTGAAAAAAAAAAACAATCACTGTATAGTGTTACTACAGTCAGACCATTAAAAAGACTTGAAATGGCAAGGTTCATAATGACTGGCATTTAGTACCAATGTTACATTATGACGAGCCCCTGTAGCACAGCAAGGTAGCCACTTACAATGGTGCACACATACACTGACTGGGGCGGCACAGTGGTGCAGCGGTTAACGCTGACACCTCGCAGCAAGAAGTTCTCCGGTTCGATTCTCGGCTGAGGTGCCTTCTGTGCTGAGTCTGCATGTCCTCCCTGCATTTGTGTGGGTTTCCTCCAGGTACTCTGGTTTCCTCCCACATTCCAAAGACATGCTTCTGGAGCATTTCTCCCTGGGCCTCCATTGAAAATAGGCTCTGTCTTAGTGAGACTTTTCTGGTCAACAAATGTTAAATGAATAACATAAATAAAATGTAGTAACAATGTTACATTATGACAAGCCCCTGTACCACAGCAAGGTAGCCACACACACACACACACACACACGCACACACATTGACCGACATTTAGTAGCAGTGTTGTTACATTATGACAAGCCTCTGTACTGCATCAAGGTAGTCAGTGCCACAGAGATACGCAAAGACACCCACACTGACACTCACACACAGGATATAGACACACAAGAAAAACACAGCACTACAGCAAGACTGAAGAGAGACACGCACACAGACTCCCTCACACAGGACAGAGACACAAGAGAGACAGCTATACAGACTCTCGCACACAGGACATAGACACCCACACATGATGAAGACAGCACTACAGTAAGACTGTATATTAAGAATTTAAAATACTGGGCTTATGAACTAATAATGATGCTAGAATAAGATTTTGTAGTAGCATGCATTGTGTGACCCCACATTTTTGATGAACAGATCAAAACTAACAAACAACTGAACACTGTGAACATTCTTACAGCCCCTACCAACCTTCTAACCTCTCAGCATAATTCCAAAGCAGAAAATAACTGCAGAACAAAGGTGTAACATCAAGGATAATTACAAACATTGCTATGATAAACTTAGAAAGATATTAGAATAACAGGATTTGCATTAGCATTCATTAAAATAATCAGTACATTCTGCAGAATTGTCATAGTCCCCATGAAGTCTCAGCACAATTCTAGAGGAGGTAAAAACAAAATTAAAAATAAATAAATAAATAAAGGCAAGGACGTAACATTAGGGATTTAAAACACTGTACTTATGAAGTAATAAAGATGGTAGAATAACAGATTTTTCCAGCAGCATGCATTACGTGAATCCACATTTTTGATGAGTAACAGACCAAAAATACAGGTCAAACATCTAAACATTGTGCAACATTCTCACAGCTCATACCCCCCCCCCCCCACACACACACACACCATCCTCTCAGCACAATAACTCCAGACAAAGCAAAACAAAAGCAAAATAAACACAAAGGCATAACAATAAAAAACAGTGTGCTTATGAGCAAACAAAGATGCTGGAATAACAGATTTTGCAGTAAAATGCATTGCATTGCATAACCCCACGTTTCAATGAGAAGAGACAAATACCAAGTAAACATCTGAACATTGTGCAACATTCTCACAGCACCTACACCCCCACCAACCTCTCAGCACAATAACTCCAGACAAAGCAAAAAAGTATCATAGAACAAAGGCATACCATCAGGGATAGCTGTAAACATTGCTGGTATACACAGTACTAGTATAACAAGGTTTGCATTAGTATACATTAAAACTTCTACATTCTGCAGCATTCTCACAGCCACCATCCTCCCACTACCAATATTTCAATACAACTGTACACAAAACAAAAATGTATTAATGAATATTCCTATGCAAGACTAGCTAAAATACTACATCAAATCTGGACATTAATTACAGACAAGCCTCTCTTCCTCAAACTCTTAGAAGAATTCTGGACAAAGGTAAAATAAAACTGGTACAATCACAGCCACAGCCCCTCAACTCCTCCCCCCAAATCATCTTAGCACAAGAACTATGCATAAAAAAACTAATAAAATCCTCTCCCTAGGTCCACCCCCCCCCCGCAAAAAATAAAGTTAAAAACAAACCCAGCAACTTACCTTTTCTGTAGTTGATAGAAGGCTGCAGTGCAGCCCTTTTAAATTGCCCTTAAAAGGACAGTTTTCCAGATCTTTTACAAATTGCCCTTACAAGGGCAGTTAAAAATACAGCTTTTTTGCTGGCCCCGTGGTCTCACCAAGAAAACTTGAATCCTCCGTCTGTCCTCAAGTTCAATTCGATAATCCACAGAACTCACCCAAAAGACCACTGATTACAGCAAAGCCAATCCAAGAAACTAGAACTTACTTCCCTAACTGCTACAGCCAATCAAGTCCCTTGCTTCACTGAAGTGGGCCTAACTGAGTGCAGCTTATGGGCAAGTTTTTCAGGGGGGGGGAGCGGAATAGTGCAACGAAGTTATACAGCTGTGAGAATGTCCAGGAGGCGCTGAGCAAGGAGGGGAAGAGAAGGAGACACCCGTGGCTGCTTCATGTGGGGTCCCTCATATGTGGGGAGATAATCAGGAGCTCCCCACAGCCACGGGTTCGGCGGATGCCTAACGCTGGCTATGACTGCATGAGCAATCAGCCATTGTTGTCTTATTCTAACACTCTTGGAAGCTGAAGCTCATGTGTAAAAGCTGAACCTAATGTAGCATTTTGACTCCGTTTTGCATCTAGGAAAAAGGAGAGGGCATTTATCCTTCTGCACTTATAAGTTGCCTAGCTATTTAAATCAATTTTGAGTGGTTCCTGTAATTTTTTCCCTGTATGTTATTGTTTTCTCTGAATTTCAAGTTACATCTATTAGTTGAATGTGTTTTGATGCTTGCACTGCTTTTCTTTTTTTTTTCTCAAAAATCTCTTTATTAAATTATTATTTACTAAACATAACATCAGATCGGTATAAACCACACGTTATAAACTTTCCAATTAGGAATTAGTTAAAGTTATACAAGTTTATGTAAGAGAACATTAGAACTAAAAATACCAACTAAACAACTATAACTATATACAATATGTAAAAGAAATGGTAACCATAGGAAATCTTATCACAATGTATTTAAATTTTTAGAGAGATTTAGAAAAACAAGATTAAGGGTAAACAAAAAATATGTATCACACTAAGATGTCAAGACTACTAATCACTGTTAACAATAAATAGAACTTTATCAATTGCTTTATTATTAAAAGCCATTTTTTTAGGACTCTTTGCCAAAGTTTTATGTGCAGCAATATAGGAGTGAGCTAAGGATCTAAAGCCATTCCAATTTAATTTGGTGCGGTCAAGCCAATTTTTGGAAATATAAAATTTTATCAGTGAGCAAATATAAATAATCACATGTGTATCTAGTTTAGATAACTGTAACACAGGTATATGAAGGATAGCTAATTCCCAGGTTAAAGTGGATTTATGGTAACCCATTCTCTGTAGTCTCACTCTCAAAGAAGTCCAAAGTTTATGTGAATGTTTGCAAAACCAGAAAATATGCAAAAGGTCCGCTTTCGGAAATGCGCAGCACGGACATGAAGGAGACTTTACTAGCATTGAATTTGTTCAGTTTGGAGGGTGTGTGATATGCATTATTGTTGATCATCAGTTGGGTATAAAACAATTTCTTAAAAGGTGAATAATCTAGAGTGATCTTAATAGCGGATATTTTCTGATCTACAGATAAATTAGGGTTGTGTTCATCCCAAAAATTGGAAAAGAGACATTGGGAATCTTGTATTAAATTACTTAATAACTTGTATGATTTGGATAACATTTTATCAGGGAGTGAAAGTGTTTGAATTATCGTGTCTAGATCATTAAGGTCTTGTTTCTTCGGATTTATATGATCCAATTTAGTCAAAGCTAATTCTTTTAATTGGCATAGAGTTGTGGTATAAGTGTGATTAACCTTAAGTAAGTTACGTGGATCTGACAAAGGTTTATCCTTATAATTCAAGAGATCCCAAACCTTGAGATTTTTGATTCGGGGAAATTTTGTGAGATCAAAAAGGTCATCATTTAATTTAAAGTTAGGATTTAAGTGAAAAGGCTGAAGTAAATGTGAAATAGCATCCAAGTTAATGAATTTTAAAATCTCTTGAAAACTTTTGCTTTATGTTTCAGGAAATTAGAAATTTTAAGAGTGTTTATGATATCCATGGGTAGAAAAGGAAGGGCTGCAGGATTGATATTTTTAGATATGATGTATTGATGCCATAATTTCACCCAATTAGGATACTGATTGTAACTAGAAGGATTCATTCTAGAAATAGCTAAACGTTTATTTGCTGAAATAATTAAATAATAAAAATAAAAGTTAGGCAATCCCAACCCTCCCCTATTTTTAGGTATTGTTAATTTGGTGTATGAAATCCTAACTGATCTAGGATACCATAAAAATTTGGCTAATTCTTTGTTAACCTTATCAAAAAAATTTTTAGGAATAATTTGATCTGAGGAATTGGATTGAAAAAGAAATTTGGGCAAAATATTCATCTTAATTATAGCAGCTTTGGATAAAAGTGATAAGTTCAAAATTTCCCATCTACGTAAATCCAACAATATTGAAGACCACAACTTAGCTAGGTTATTTTGAAATGTGGATAAACTATTGTGTTCAATATGAATACCCAAGTATTTAATTCCATACATAATTTTAAAAGGTGAGTCGTGAAAAAAATATAGTTTATGAGCTAGAGGGTTTATCGGGAGAATATGAGTTTTATTTAAATTAATGTGAGAATTAGAGGCAAGTGAAAATAATTCCAAACAGTTAACCAGTTTTTTAAGATCAGTAATAGGTGTTTGAAAATAAATGACAAGGTCATCCGCAAACGCTGACAAAAGCAGATTTGTATTCAATAATCTAGGAATCCTATGAAAGGATTTTTGTGCTAGATAAAGTAATAATGGCTCAATGTATAAATTAAAGAGAAAAGGAGAAAGCGGGCACCCCTGCCTTGTACCATTAGTAATTTTAATCGGTTTAGATGTACATCCATTTATATGCAATATGGTAGAAGAGTCTTTATACAACATTCTAATGAAATTTATAAAAATAGTAGGTAGATTAAAACAAATCATAGTTTGAAATAAAAATTCCCAATTCACTCTGTCAAAGGCCTTCAAAGCATCAAGAAACAATGCATATAGAGGATTCTTATTAAATTTGGTGAAATGTATTATGGATTCTAAAGTTAAGGTATTATCCCATGCATGTTTATGGGACATAAAGCCTGTTTGCTCTGAGGAGATTATAAATGGTAAAACCTTTTTCAATCTGTTTGCAAAAATAGAGGCTAAGATTTTAATATCTATATTAATTAATGCAATAGGCCTATAATTGTGTGGATCCATTTTGTCTTTATTGTTTTTCGGAATTAGAATAGATTTTGAAATATTCCAATGTATATCAGAAATGTTATTAGTTTGTATATAGTTATATACTTTAAGGAGAAAGGGAGATAATTTTGTTTTGAAAGTTTTAAAGAATTCAGCCGTGCAACCGTCAGGGCCAGGCGATTTACTATTTTTGAGTCTGTCAATAGACTCAGAAATTTCCTGAATAGTTAAAGGAGCTGGGAGAGATTTCTGATATTCATCACTCAATTTGGGAAATACAACAGAACCCAGAAAATCATTAATATGATTTTTAGTCGTAGGATTAGGGGTCTTAGAATATAAGTCCGTGTACAAAGAAGTGAAGATTAACATTATATCTTTATCAGTGCTATATACCTGTTTTTTGAATTGTATAGGCGATATCCTATGTCTGGTAAAGTTATTTTTAATTATCCGTGCAAGAGCTTTAGAAGGCACCTGAGCCTATTCAGAATAAGTAGCTAAAAGCCTTTGTTCTATTATAGAAAGATTGTGTTGATGTAAAAGAAGCAATTGCTTTTGAGAATCTATTAATTGCTTATAGATCGAAGGAATAGGGTTCACTCTGTAATTATTTTCAAGAGACTGAATCTTATTTTTAAGGAAAAGCTCTTTATTTCTATAATATTTTTTGAGATATGAAGCCTTACTAATAAGCATCCCCCTTATTTTTGCTTTGCATGCAGCCCATTGAATATCATAAGGAATCTTAGTTGACTCTAGGTTCAAATCCATTTCCCGAATTATTTCAGCACTTAATATTTTAATTTCATTATTAGACAGCAAGTTGTTATTTAATGTCCACGTACTGTATTTTGATGGTAAAGAGGTATTTGAATCTATGCATAACTTTAACAAAATTCTTGAGTGATCTGAGAGAAACCTCGGCTCAATAGAGAAATCAGTTATAAAGTGAGATATAGTAGCTGATACAAGAAAGAAATCTAACCTTGACCAAGTGTTATAACATTTTGAGTAATATGTAAATATGTCTTTCTTAGTAGAGTAATTTGTGAATTGTAATGGGTCTATAAGATTATCTAACATAAGTTCATCAAGTGCAATGGATGCTTGATGATTATAAGAGGGCGAGTTACTAGTGCGATCCAAAATTGGACTTATAATAGCATTCCAGTCTCCCCCGACTATGATATAATGATCCTTAAAAGATAAAATAATATTATAAATCTGAAGAATGAAAATGTGTTGGTGATTACAAGGTCCATAAATGTTTAAGATTAAAAATGGTTTGTCAAGATTATGTATTTTGGTGGTAAAGTAACACCATCTACCATTTTTGTCGTAATCCTCCTCAATAATGACCCCCTGAAAATTCTGTTTGATGATAATGGCCACCCCTTTTGAATTGGAAGAATCTCCAGACGCTATTATTTTTCTAATCCACCTTTTATTCCTATCTTTAAACCATTAATTTCTGGGTAGATGAGTTTCTTGTAAGAAACAAATATTGGCTTGAGATTTGAAAATTAAATGATATAATAGAGATTTCTTGGCTTTATTATTCATCCCTCTCACATTCCATGAGTCAATGTTCAATACACTCATCTTCTATAAATCAGGTTGTAAGAAAAAGGGAAAATGTAATATGTATTGTTAGTGTGTTGCACATAATATAAGTTTCGGTCCTACTAAATATAGTGTTTTGAGCAGAGTTTAGATTTAACGTTTTTATATATATCAATACAAAGTAATCCCTCAAGACTCCCCTGGTGCCTAACCACTCCATCCTACCTATAAAAGAAAAACAGAAATGATAAGATAAGAAAGTAGAAAACTGGTTACCATTATATCGTAAATACAAAAAGTAAATTTATAAAAAGTCCTAACAAGGACTATTAACACAATAACCAAACTATACATATATACATCACTATAAATAACAAGATGTCCAACCAGCACGAACCCCGTCAGAAATATATTCCCAGACTCCTGTAAATCTATTTAAAATTGTGATAGATACAAATAAAATCGTGTCTTTAGCTTTAAATTACAATACCATAAGAATATATGAATGTGACACTCCAACTGTGACACACAAGCTATATTTAGATCAATTCCTAAAACTACTGTAAAATGTATATCAATGAAAGAGGACTGTATAATAATAAGACTTTACTACTACAAGTCCTTCAACCCATTAAAATAAAGAAAGAAAGAATTATCTAGCTTATGCTTCCTATGTGAAACATACTATAAACACAAGCTATATAGATTAAGAATCTATCTCACGCGTGTAGAATCTATCATACACGCATATTAAAAGATGACACGGCTAGAAGAATTAGTTTAGCTCCAAATTTTAACTAGATAAAGTATTAACATAAGTTTTCCTTATTTATATTGAAAGATACTCCATATAATAACATGAGCAATAACCTTAACAACTCAAACAAGACATTTACATTATGAGTTATTGTATCTCTATTACCCGTAACAGCTACGGAAGTGAGCGAATGATGGAAAAATCTTCCTACTCAATACCAAGCTAAATATTGCTCACGAATACACAAAAAAAAAAACATGTATGAGACATAAATACAATCTATCATTAAGAAAAAATGATGTCATAAGTTAACAAGAATGAACTTTAAGAAATCTGTAAGTCTAGTCAAAAAACATATATCTGGCTTAGTCAAAGTGTCCAGCGATCGTCACACACATATAAAGTTGTATTTGAGGAGATAAAGCAAGATTACTTGTTTGAGGATCGCCATTATGTACTTCGGAAGATACATCAACTACCATAACGCAACTCCTTAAGTATACCAGCATTATATATTGCCTCAGTCCTGAAGACCGGATGTTGAAGGGAACACTAAACGGACGAACCACTCTGAGCCAAGCATTGCTGAATACACGAACCTCAATGTCTCACATTCCGACCACACAACCGTGATAACAATATATCAGAAATGTGCCTTGAGAAGGTTAAATAGGTGAGTATTTTCATACCAAATATAGTTTAGAGTGTTACTCACCCATCAAAAGATAAATAAAGCTGCCTCTAACTGAAGTGCTCTCTACATCGTGAAGCTCCGACATTGCGCTACCACTAAATAAGAGCCAGAATAATTTATAGCCAGAAACCAGGGGTCTCTCACTTACAGACAAACAGTATGCTATCTTTGTAGCATTATGACATTCAAACAAGGGCGTGTATCATATATACCATTATTAGCATTTTACGAGGCTAAAGCGGGAACCTCATTGAACAACTTTATAAAAATGCCTTTCGCTTCTTTAGCATCTTTTGCTGAGTGTTTTATGTCTTTGTACGTAAATGTCAACGTGTTTGGGTAGCGCATTTGGAATTTGATTCCACGTTTGATCAAGTCAGCACAGAATGGTGACAACTTTTGTCTACATATTTTTATCTGAAGAGGTAAGTCTTGCGAAAAAGACAGTTTGTGTTTGTTCCACGTAAAATGTTTCTTATTTCTTGCTGCAGCCAAGATTTTTTGAGTGTCCTGAAAATTTAAAAGTTTAGTATATATAAGCCTTGGTACTACGGATTCCTGACGAACATGCAGCGCTCTATGTGCTCTTTCGACAATCAAGGAATCAGGGCTTAACTCTTGATTTAGCAATGCCACAAAGATTTGTTTGGTAACTGTTAGGAGATTATTGTTTTCATATATTTCGGGAAGCCCTCTTATTATTTCATTATTACGGCGACTCCTCGCCTCTAAGTCTAGTAACTTTGCCTGCATCTCCGCTAAAAGGGCATCTTTGGTTTTTAAGACACTGTCTATGGAATCAACTCTCATTTCTATTACTTGGTTTTTATTCTCAATAATGTCCATTCTATCCGAGATATGTTTAAGGTTTGTACCAAATTCTGTGAGTTGTTCCGAAAAACCCTGCATGGCAGTTTGAAGAGGTTGAAGCGCTAACTTCAAATCTTCGAGATGGAAGCCAGCATCACTTCTGTCCTTGGTGCTTGATTTACTAGTGTCAGAAATTTGTTTAGAGGTCCTTAAACGTTCTGAGCCAGTGTCTTTCTCAGGAGAAAGTATAGTAGAGATTTTTGCCTTGGTTGCTTGAGTTTCCATATTATCTGAGGTACCAGCCATACCCACGAAACAGTTTTGGCAGCAGAGAAGATGGCACAATTAAACACCTTCTGTAGGAGCGTGGCAGGAGATTGTAGAGACCAAAAAAAAAATACTTTGAAGTAAAATGAAGAAAAAAATTTGATTGTTTTTCGAAATAAACAAAGTCGGAGCAAAGTATTAATGAACCTTAATCTTTCTATGTAGAAATCTTCAGAAAAAATCAGCTATAAATACGTTTAAAAAGCCGGTTATTAATTGGGATGTGAGGAGCACTGAGAATAAGTGGCACTCTAGTCGGCGACCATCTTGGAACTTTTGCACTGCTTTTCAATTGGGTTATGTGCTGTGCATAACTATTTAAATCAATTTTGAGTGGGTTCTATAATTTTTCTTCATTTTTACCTTTTTTTCTCTGAACTTGAAGCTACAGCTATTAACTGAATTTGTTTTACAGTCTGCACTTCATTTCAAGTAGTTTATGTGCTGTTACATGGAATTGTTATTGTTGCATACATTTGCTGTGTTTTAGTCACTTTTCAAACTTACAGCAAACAATACATTTTGGCCAGTGTGAGTGTGTCTTCTAGAGCTTGTGGTGGTTAAAATTGATGAGTGTTGGGGAGATTGCTGCAGTTTTAGGAAAATAAAAACCTTTGGTTAGAGCTCTAGCTGTATCCTGTTTAATTTATATTGTGTGCAATGTGAACTGATGTATGAAATTTCAGTTGTAATTATACCTAGTATAACTCAACTCACCCAAATCCAATTAATAATGACTCCTGCTACATACAGGTGCAGCAAGCTGTATTATGCACACAGCCACACATCTCGAACCTTAAACGTAGCTTTTAGCAGCTCTTAGTAGTGTTATATTGTACGACTTAGCCCACAACCTCTACAAATAGCTCAACAATAATGTTATGTAACAAAAAAAAAACACACACAATATTGTTAAGTAAGGCTCCTGAGCTGTGCCCTCACAGTCACATATACACCCAAGTTCAAAAAGGCAAATTCCAGGCGTTAATGCAATAACCACAGGAAACTAGTGGATTTTTAGCGCTTTCATTCACTCATTTAATACGTGAACTTCATCAGAAAAACCAACACTCTTGCCCATTCTCCCTTTAAACTAAAACCACAGGAAATGACATCACACAATTACAAAACAATTAAATAATAATTCTTTCAACATATAAATGTATACAAAAAATGAATAAAATTTTTTTACCTATAATGTAAGGCATAAAATATGTTTTATACATTAAAAATATACCAAGTTTACCTATTAGATAAAAAACATTTTAAATTTATTGACTCATTTAGTCCCGGTAATTTATCTGCCCCTAAGCTAAGTTGCCATAGTGTTTCCTTACATTCCAAAATATTGTTTAAATCCCCTCCAAACATCACCTCTTCTACCTTTTCCACTACAGAAAACTCAAACTTTTTAAATTCTGGGCATAATGCAACATGTTTTGCCAAAGAATTCATTTTACCTTTGTTCTTTATTGCCAAATTGTGTTCGTATATTCTATGTTTTAATGTCCTTTTAGTCTTCCCCATGTAATAATGATTACAAGACACACAACAGGCAATATAAACTACAAATTCGGTGTTACAATTAAAATAATCTTTGGCCCATAAGGTGTAATTCAGATGTTTTAAAGTCATAAAGGAGCTGTTACAAATGTACCTGCATTGTTTACAATTTTTACAAGCGTAGGTACCCCTTTTATTACTAACTGTCCTATTACTAGTGTTAACTTTCCTGTTATCAAATTCCAACATAGACTTTATATTCAACACCTTTTTATAAGTAAATTTAGGTGTGTTCCCTATTCTAGTAATCAATTATTTGTTACCCATTAAAACTTTCCAGTTGTTCTCTATAATATCTTTTACAAACCACATCTCATTTACTATGGGTATAGGAAATGCAATATAATAATTATCAGTATTGGAAATTGACCCTTTCAACACAGGACTCACACAGATGTCTTTAGACAAAAGAATAGGTTTCACCACTCCTTGCCTTAATACTATAACTTCCTGTTCAATCTTTTTAATCCAATCCAAATTATATCCTCTATAAAGAAATAATGATCTCAAAAATAAGATTTCCTTAAAAAATGTATCGGCGTCTGTAGTAAGTCTACTTAGACATATAATTTGACCTCTGGCGACTCCCCTTTTCATATGTTGTGGATGCAGGCTATCTTTATGTAAATACTGGTTTGCAAACACCTCTTTCCTATATATCTTGCTGATGAATGTATTGTTTTCTCTATCTATACTCAGATGTACATCCAGGTATGAAATACACTCCCCAAATGCACTTATTTTAAACTCTAAAAAATTTGTGGTGTTATTCAAATCTTTAACCATATTTGCAAACTCCTCGTATGTGCCTGTCCACAAAAAGAATAAGTCGTCAATAAATCTGTAGTATGTCTGCACTTTGGAATAACTGTGATGTTTTATAAGAAATTTCAACTCCCAATTCGCCATTACAAGGTTCGCAAAGGCCGAAGCAACCCTTGCCCCCATAGCTACACCTGAAATTTGTTTGCATATGTTTTTTTTCAAATCTGAAGAAATTGTCATCTAGAACTAGTTCCATTAAACTACAAATAGTGTTTACTTTTGTACTAGGAAATCCTGTCTGTTCAGTCAAGTATTCTCTAAGATATTCTGTCCCTACTTCCTGATTAATAGATGTATATAGGGACCTAACATCAAGAGTACCAAAACTAGTGGATTCCAAGTTAACATTTAGACCACGCAAATGTTCTAATAAATGCCATGAATCCCTTAAGTAGAATTTTGATTTCTGAACCACTGGATTTAAAACATAATCCAACCAAATAGATATATTCTCAGTTTTAGAATGTTTGGCTGAAATAATAGGTCTAAACGGAGGATTTATCTGGTTCACCTGTATTTTCGGAATACCAAAAAAAGTTGCCAATTTTGGATGTTCTACCAAAAGGTAATCATAACTTTCATAATCTAACTCACCTTGACTAAACATATCGAACAATGCTACATCTATTCTTTGAAAACTATGCTTCACATCTCTTATATTCACTTTTTCAAAGGTGGTGCCATCTTCCAACATTTCTATCAATGACCTATTGTATTGATGGGTATTCATGACAACAATTTTACCACCCTTATCCGCTTTCATCGTTCTAATATCAGAGTTTTTTCGCAAATCATCTAAAGCTATTTTTTTCTTTACTATTTAAGTTTTCTGAATAGCCTTGAAAACAAATGTTCCTAAAATCACTTTCACATAAATTCTGGAACACCTGCAGTGTAGTGTGAAGGGGAGGGTTGAAAGTACTTGACTTTCTAGGTTTATTGTCTGATGACTTAATACTTGATATTTCCATAACATCTTGCATAATATAACTCAAATTCAACTTTCTCAAATATAACCTGAAGTCAATTAAAAGTCTCCCAATATTCATACTATTTGCTGGTATGAAAGAACAACCTTTTTTCAAAACATTTTCCACATCACAAGATAAAACAACATCTGACAAGTTAATTAAAATAATGCAGTATTCTTCTCCACCGTTTGATAGACCAATGTCATTTACCACCTGATTTTCTTGTGGTTGTTTTGATTTTTCCCTTTCCCCTTGACCTTCCCCTTGTATTGGGTGGCATTGTACCACCTGCGAGTCTGTTTGCTCTGCACATTGTTCAAGGGAAAAGGGCCCTGATTCTGTCCTTGTCCAGACTGAGAAGCAGCCTGCGCATAACTTACTCGATTATTGTTGTCAAATGTGTCCATAACAGGCTCCTCATTAACAGTAGATATCATTTCTTTACTGTTTACATCGTTTGAACTACTGTTTCCATTACTGTGTTTCTTATCTAATAATGCTGACTCTGCTTTGGTGTTAGTAATTATCTCAGATGTTTGTCCAGAAATATCAACACCATTATTTAATGTCACTAGCTCTTTGCGCATCAAAAACCTTGTCTTGAATGATATACGCTTGGTTACTTTGATATGCCAAGATGTCTCTTTTTAATTTTGATTGTTTTCTGGAGACAACTGTAGCCCTATGTCTGACGGCCTTCGCCTCTACACCATTATAGAGGACTAAAAAGTCTCTGAAACAATTGTAACTTTTAATTTTTTCATCTAAATTCTTGATATTGTCCTTGATAGTAACTATTTCTTTCTGATAATGTGCCACTAATAGGCGCATCATGCTAATACCAGTATTATTGTACAGTTCTATTAAATGTTCACACAATTCATCCCCTGGTATAACACAATTAGGGAATTTAGCAGTACGAAGGCCTTGCATAAAAACATAAAATATTAAAAATATACCAAGTTTACCTATTAGATAAAAAACATTATAAAAACATATTTTATGCCTTACATTATAGATACAAATTTTTTATTCATTTTTTGTATACATTTATATGTTGAAAGAATTATTGTTTAATTATTTTGTAATTGTGTGATGTCATTTCCTGTGGTTTTAGTTTAAAGGGAGTATGGGCAAGAGTGTTGGTTTTTCTGATGAAGTTCACGTATTAAATGAGTGAATGAAAGCACTAAAATCCACTAGTTTCCTGTGGTTATTGGATTAACGCCTGGAATTTGCCTTTTTGAATTTCAGTTTTTGGTTCATGCTGGTCTGTTTAATATATACCCAAGTGTTACAATTCTGGGCTTTAGAAATGATGTACCTGCTGAAACAAAATGCATTCAAGCAAAGTTCTATATAGGTGCAGTTGAAGTCAATGACGTAAGGAGATGAAGTAATCACACACACACACACACACACACACACACACACACACACACACACACACACACACACACACACACACAGTTTTCTGTAATGTGATCAGAATAGCGCTCATGCTTGCAGAACTTATATACTATTAAATTAAAGTATGCTTATCCCTTCCTCTCCCTCTAAGATGTACAATAATCACAATGGGTTAGTTTTTGTATTTTGCACAAATTCCAGGCCAGAAGAACAATCTAAAAGTCAATTTTTGGTTAGGTATCTTATGTATATTGTAAGCAAAACTCTTGTGTATGGCAAACAAAATGAGCCTTAGTGACTATTTAATGTTAGCTTAAGACATAGTTATTTCTCATGTATTGGAAACAAGAAATATTGAAATATTAATTTAATGTTAACTTAAGAAACTTGTGTACGGTAAGCAGACAAAAGTAGGCATTTCATGTTTAACCTAAAACAGTTTCTCCTGTTGTGAAAATGTGAGTACTGAGCTCACAGATGGAGATATTTATAATTGCCTAAATATGTCACAAGCTAGGTTATGATCAGGTCACCTCAATCTCACATTTTAATTCATAGAAATATAGAATACTTGCAATCTCATTTTACTTCTGCATTATAATATTTCTGATTTCACAGGATCAGATCATCATAGGATGTTACTAGGCTAATGGCCCTGGGGCCCTTACAAGCCTAGCCAAGGGTTTATCCCCATAAAGAAACCTCAGTCCACACCTGTTGCCCCTGTCAATTAGGGGTGCAGGTGGAGCCCCAGGGACAAATTTGTGGTTTTCCATCCACTCATCAAGGTTGTGCTTGAAGAGGGTTAGCGAGTTACTCTGTTTGACTTGTATGGAAAGTCTATTCCAGAGACTGGGCAAGCTCTGGGAGACAAACCTCTCTCTCTCCTGCAGGTTTTGTTGATGTTGCATATTAGATTTAGGCCTTTTGAGTGGGTAATGTGTGAGCAGTTAGACTTATGGATATGGAGCATCTCTAGTAGGGCAGGGTCCGAGATTGCTTTGTACGCGAGACACAGATCATCTATGAGCAATCTGTGTGATACCAAGTAAAGTGATAGTGATTTGAGCCTGTACACATAGGACAGGTGTTGGAGGCCATGGATGCTTTGTGAGGTATTTCTGTGGCCTTTTCAGCCGGTGCAGGTGTTTGCAGAGGCACATACTAAACAGTACAGAGAGGTAAAAACTTTCTTTTTTTTGAATGCAATCCCTTTACTTATGAAATGAACCAAGTAAAAGGCTTTTCTGACAACTGTCGCTACATGATAGTCGAATGTAAGATTGTTGTCAACCTGTGTACCTAGGTCTCTCATCACAGGTTGTGTGCTTAGAGGGTTGCTGTTGATGTGGTAATCAGTAGGGGGTGCGTTTCTGCCGAATGGTATAATAATACATTTTTCTGCATTTAACTTATGGCCATGACTTTGGCACTAGTCATTTGTTGCTGTGAGACTCTCTTGCAGTATATGTTAACATCAATTGGGGAGCCAATGACAGCACCCAACTTGGTCAGCCACAGGCCTTATATCTTTGCCAGGACCTCTGAGAAGTAGATGCCAAACTAGGGGTGCCAGGACAGATCCCTGGGGAACACCACTAGTGACAGGTCTGCTGTCAGAAGTGGAGGTGCCTATTTTGGCCTTGTTAGTCATATCAGTGAGCCAGTTAGCCACTCAGCTAATGAGATAGGGATTTACACCAAGTTGTATTAGCTTTTCGGTGATAACTAAAAGGGAGATTGTGTCAAAGGCTTTGGCCAAGACAAGATAAGCTGTATATACTGACTTTCCCTCATCCAGAGCCTTGGTGACTGTCTCTACGAAGTAAACCAGGTTCAACAGGCAAGATCTGCCTTTGACGAATCTGGACTGGGTGGGGTCAAGTGCTTGGAGATTTCCTATGTCCTTGTTTATGAGATCCATAATAATACGCTCCATGACTTTACAGATCAGACTTGTCAAGCTAATAGAGCTACAGTTTCCAAGGTCAGCAGTGGCACCGCCTTTGTGCAAGGGGAAGACAATGGCAGTTCTCCACTCTGCTGGAATGAAGCCTGTACTTACGCTGTGGTTGACTAGGGTGCTCAATGTTGAAGCTAGTTCTTGCTGGAGATGGTGCACAATACAGCCTGGGATACTATCAGGTCCCATGGAAGCTGTGTTCTTTGCCTTGGATAGAGCCTTTAACACTAGATCTATGGAGATGTGAGGTGCAGTACAGGTATCGGGGATGTCAAATGGTCCTTTAGGGGGGACAGGGGGGTGAAGTTTATTCTGAAACTATCTGCTAGCAGGTTGGCTAAGTCAACAGGATCAGTGTAAGTGATACCGTTACGTACTAATTTGGAACAAACCTGGGCTTTGCCATGGAGGTTCCTCATGTAACTGAAGAAAGCTTTGTGGTTTCCCTTTGTTTCAGAGGCTAGTTTTGATTCATAATTAGCTTTGGAGGTTTTCACTAGTGACAAGTGGAGTACCTCAGGGTTCAGTCCTGGGGCCGCTCTTGTTTGGCATCTACTTCTCTGAAGTACAGGTCAACACTAAGGGACTCTGGCTAACAAAGTTTGCAGATAACTGCAAACTGGGAGCCATTATTGAATCCCCAAATGATGTGGATACTCTACAAAAGGGCCTTACAGAAACAGATGCTTGGTGCCAGAGCCATGGGCTCAAGCTCAATGCCAAGAAATGTATTGTTATCCCCTTTGGGAAAAAACATGTATCCATGAATTACCATATAGGTGGCAGTACACTAAACACAGAAAGTGTGATAAGAGACTTAGGGACACAGGTGGACAGTGGTCTCACCTTCGATAACCACATCGCCACAACAGTCAGGAAATCCTTCTATGTGGCACACCTCATCACGAAGGGCTTTTCATCCAGAAAAAAGGAGGTCATTGTCCCACTGTACTCATCTCTCATTAGACCCATTATAGAATACAACGCCCCATTTGGTATATACCTCTCAAGACATCTGCAACAACTGGAAAGGCCTCAGAAATACCTCACTAAAAGAATCACAGGCCTAAAGCAGATGCCCTACGCTGACCGCCTTAAAAAACTCCAGCTATACTCACATATTGTCTACTCAAAGGCGATCTCTGCTTAACATACAAGGCCATGTCAAACCCAGAGCTGTTGGACATGCTACACTTAAAGAAATCCCAATCCCTCAGAGCTACACGCTCCAGGGATCTAAACCTTGTCATCACAATAAACAAAACATGCTGGAGGGATAGGTTCCTGACCCAGAGACTCCCCAGACTCTGGAATAGATTGCCCATACATGTCAAGAAGAGTGCCTCTTTGGACCTCTTCAAGAGGAACCTTGATGATTGGATGGGAGAAAGGAAATTCACCCCAGGGATCACGTCAGTCGCCCTGCTAGACAGGGGTCCAGGAAAGTAAATAATGTGGGAAGAAATAGCCAGGGAATTGTTATGGCTAGGCTTGTATAGGCCCTAGGGCTGATAGCCTAGTGCCAACCTATGAACCTATAATTTACTTGTTGAGGCTAAGGAGGGAGTTTTTCCAATTTGGAATTTGTTCCTTTTTACCCTTGGACAACAGTTTCTTCCTTTTGTTATAAAGCCTGTTGATAGAGGATGTCCATCAGACAGGGTTGTGCTTCCTGGAGGAGCAGGTTTTAGTTCTGCTGAGTATGGTTGAGTCCATGCAGTTGTACAGGTGCTTGTATACTACACTGGCATACTGTTCAGCATAGTTATCTGCATCCTGAGAGGTGCGGTGGCATGAAGCTACTGATACCCTCTCTTAGGAGGTTGTAGTCAGCTTTTGAGAAAATTTTTAAACCTGGTTATGGCTGGGGGAGGGATAGAAATTTCGAATGAGAGACATCGATGATCTGATCTCACCAGGAAAGAATTTATTATGGGAGTGGTGCAGCAGTCGCACATGTTGGTAAGAACCAAGTCCAGAATGTTCTCAGCTTAATTTCGTAAATTAAAAGTGAAGGTAGAGATACTTTAAAATAGACCTGTACAGAATCAGGCAGTACTGCTCACAGGAGGGTATATCTACTGCAGGGATGTAGCTAGAAAAGTCTATTTTGTACCCATAGACTCTTATTTTTCTGTCTTCATCAAACCCAGTTCTAATTTAGAAATATGGAAAAGTCTGTTCAGTATGTTGCCCCAATCACTTAAAATATATGTGTTATTTTCTGCTGTTCTTCTATTAAATATGCCATTTTGCAAGCTATGTGTGTGTTGTTTTGGGCACTAACTAAGACCGTTGTAAAAATATTATGATGTGAATAGGTTACACCCTTGATCTGCTGTATCAATACCAGTTTTATTTTCTTGTATGTAGCTTTATGTATAATTTGAATAATAATCGCATCAGTTAATATGCGTAATACCATATTAAACAGTTTTAATACTGCACAGAATACTGCTTTAATAATGTCGTTATATTAAAATTATGTATATAAGAATGTTTGCCATTATAAACAAGGAGACCAGTTTTGTACGAATGTTCAATCATCATCATGAACTGCAGCACTGATGTAAAGCATGCAGCCACTTTTATTTTATTTTAATTTAATTTATTGAGTAAAACTACTACATAGTCTGTTTTATTGGTTGTGTAAAATCACAGCAATGTTATGTCTAGGTCACATTTTGTAGTACAGACTTCTACTCGATTTGATATGCATCCCATATTTATTTAAAAGTTTAGTTTGATATTATAAAGTCTGCTTGAAAGTCAAAAGGACAATATCCTTCATCATCAGGAAAAACTGCAAAGTCATTAAGAATGTCACCATAAATAAAAATGATTACATCCAAGAGCTCTTTACAAACAGAACAGACTTACTTTATTGGTCACAGAGAGAGAGGTGTGACTTTGTTGGTCACAGTCCTTGGAAATGGCCTAACTAAAATGTATATAAACTGAGAATTTTTTTAGCTTTATTCTTAATCAGTTTTATCAAGCAATTATTTTTGTCAGTCAATTATGCTGGTCATTAAATTAATACCTTTTGAGTGACCCTGTGGTGCCTCACTTGTTTTATATACAGTGGATATAAAAAGTATACACACCCGTTAAAATGCCAAGTTTTTGTGATGTAAAAAAATGAGACCACAATAAATAATTTCAGTACTTTTCCCACCTTTAATGTGACCTATAACCTGTACAATTCAACTGAAATACAAACAAATCTGTTAGGGGAAAAATATAAAAAATAAAAAATGTACAGTACTCTGGTTGTGGTAACTGTGCATATGGGAGTGAATGAATTGGGGTGAAAACCCTGACAGAAATGCAGAGAGACATGGCTGTACTCTCTGTGCATGTAACATATGCTGGCAAGACCCTGATACTGAATAGAATCCTTTCTCCACAAATGATGCCTAGGTACAAATAAAAGAGATTGGCTTTTATAATTAGCTAATAAGTGGTGCCATTTTAGGTGGATCCAGTATGTGTCAGAATGGAACAAAATATCTAGTCCTACTTGACTTGCAAAGGATGGTCTGAACCTCTTCCTTTGCTGTCTCCATTGTGCCTTTTTCAGGCAAAGTTCAGTTAATGAACATTGCAATATACCAAACATATCAATATCAAAACAGGATCAAATTAAGGTGGCTCTGCTCAATGCCAGAAATCTAAACAACAAGCTGCCGGGCTTTGAGGCACTCTAGGAATCCATAAATGTGCAATCAGTGAAAGCTGGTTTTAATTCCCATCAAGTCGTCCCTCCATAACCAAGTTACTGCCTATCATGCCTTCAGACCCAAAGGCAACTGTGATGGCATATTCATGTTTGTATGAGGCCATATAATCTCTAGACAAATTTCCAGAGAAACATAAACTGAACTTGCTGAACTCTAAATCACAATAAACAAAATCAACTATCAGAATATCACCTGTTACAAGACAAGTTCCATAACCCCAGAAATCCACGTCAGGTTCCTAAACATCATCAACGAACTCCTCATAAATAAGAACTCCATCATTCTGGCAAACTTTTAACTCCTACCAAGTGACTGGAGTACTTACACCACCAACTTAGGATACATACTGAAGGTTTTAGACCCAATAAATAAAAACTCAAAGGACCAGATTATTACTAGTGCAACTAGAGGATGAAATATTATTGACCAGCTACTTACAGCTGTAACATCATTATGCACAACTCCCCTAATAACTCCTCTGTTTAAGTCAGATCATAAACTAGTAATCTTTTCCCCTCAAACTATCTAAACTTCCTGATACCAATTTAGCATAACTCAAAGACTTTAAGTACACAAATCTCCCAAAATTCTAAGATGAAGTCTCAAAATCCACTTATAACATCATCCCAAACACTGCCTCAGCGGATATAAATTTTTATACCCAACAAATTAATATATAGAATCAGCAATCATATCAAAATCCAAATGTAATGGGAAATTTAAAAGCAAATAATTTTGGTGGTCCACTAACATAAATATAATCTACAATAAAAGCAATAAAAAACTCAGTCTACAGCAGATACAAGGATCATCAAGTCAGGCTAAGGCAGACTTGAACTCAGGTTGGCATCAGACCATAGGGCCAGAATCCCACTATAGTGTACAAAAAAGAAATGAATTTAAGAACAAATTTGAGAGTACATGTAACAGAAAAGGGGGGAAACAACTTGGCTGCAAAAGGGATGTCTAAACATGCTGCTTGCAGCCAATGTAAGTTCATTTTTGAAGGTTCTACTATTATAGTGGGTAACTATCCACAATCCATTTACCCAAATGAGACATGTAATTGCAAGACCACAGGTGTAGTTCATTTAGTCTAGTGTGGTACCTGCCCAGCTTTCTACATAGGAAAGAGTATAAATGCATTAAAACTTAGAATTTATCAACATGATTATGCAATTAGAAAAAAGGGCAAGAATAATGCCTTATAGAAGCATTCTAAGTCACAACAAAAATACAGAATGTTGTTTTTTATATTGGAGAAAGTGCCATGCTTTGAAAGGGGAGGTGACTGGGAATCCTTTGTAGAGAGATGGGAATTACACTGGCAGGTACTTCTGAATGCAACTTATCCCCTAGACATTAAAGATGGAATTTCCACTGCAAGTTTATTAGCCAACAAAATGTCCAGACTTAGATTTTAACCACTTAATGAATGTACTGACCATTTTATAACATCACAATAAAATAGCAATATATGTAATTTATGGAAACAGTTTAGTCATTTTAGAGGGAGTGTTGTCATGTACAATATACTTTTACATTATTTGGTTAATACATGTAATGTAGCCATCCAACCACTAGAACGCAGAGTTGCCTAAGATTTAAAGTTGGTGATGGCAGAACTGTTTTACTCTGAAGAAGTCTGCAGTAAATAAGTTGACAAAAGTGCTCATTTTTTCAATAAAAATCTTAGCTGGAGCTAGTGGGCATCTGTGTTTTTTGTTTTGTTTTTGATGTTTAAAAGATCAACTTGCCAAACATCAGTGTGTACATGTAAAACAAAAGTTGGAAATACATATTCACAAAACTGTCATAGATATAAAATAAGTGAGAATAATAGCTTTTAATCATAATGGCTACTCTACCCACAGTATCTTGGAATGTAAATGGCCTTACAGGTACAGACAAAAAGGAAAGCATATTCAATTACAAAAAAGAAAGGCAGAGTGCAAATACAAATGGTGCAGAAGACGCATCTGGAAAGAAATGAGCATGTAAATTTGACAATGAAAGGCTTTCAATAGATATTCAAATACAAAGAATGTATGAAGACAAATGACAAGGGGAATAATAACAATAATAATAATAATACTGATTGCTAGAGAGGCCCCGATAGTGACAGAAGAGGAGAAAAAGCCAAAAAGGTAGATTTGTTGTAGTACAGGGCTACCGGCAACACAGGAGGATTATGCTTGCATTTATTTGTATTCTACCAACAACTGCTATTATAGAGTTTAGGGAACTCTGAGGGAAAATAATCAGTTTCAGTGGGAATATTACTTACAGGTGGGGTCTGGAATATGATTTGCAACAGTGAGGATGTATCAAGGCAGCATAGAAGGGAAATTTTAACAAAAGAGGATAGATTTCTGAAAATATTTATGACAGTATTTGGTATGAAAAAACTGAGTTTAGTAGTACAAAGACAGAAATTAGTTATTATTCTCCAAGGTACAATAACTGGACCAGACTGAATAGAAATTACATTTAACAGAAATATGTGTATTTAATTGAAAGCTTTCCACATATCTGATAAACATTTCAGATTTTGCACCAATAAAAACTACGATAAAAATATGGGCACTTTCCCACTTACCTGTTAAAAAGAGAAGAGTTTAATGAGTGGGTAGTAGAAATTATCTGAGCACTATAAGGGAAGATCGAAATTTCTTCAGAAGGAATAGCTAGGGGGTGGGATAAAATGAAAATGAGGTTTAAAAATAGGGTACAAGTAAAAGAGAAAGACATATGGTTGAGAAGTAATAGGAATTATTTAGAGGAGCTGGCAAAGTTTAAAGTATTGCAAAATAAGGGTAGGTTCATAGGTTAGTACTAGGCTAACTGCCCTTGTGAGCCATTGTAAGCCTAACCAATTATCCCTTGTGAGACTCAAACCCTGCACCTTGTGTTTGTAAGGCAAACACCTTAACCATTAGGCCACCCTCCCAGCTCACAAAACAAGAAGAGTAACAACTATAGAAAGCTAAAAAGAAAACAAGAGAATACTTACATAATATACATCGGTTTACAAAGATTGCTTTTAAGCAAATATTTTGATAACAACTCCAGAGCACAAAAACCTTTAGAAGAGCAACTTGGACAACTGAAAGTGTAAAGGGTTGTCACAAAAGTTAGGGGAGCCTATGGACTTCCAAGATGGCTGCACACTGTGTAACAGCTTAATTTCAGCTCTCCCAGTGTGAAAACCGAAAGTCAGAAAAGACAGCCAGTGAACTTGTCTTTTTGGGTAACTTTCAGTAACTGGCTATAAGTGCACTGCCTAGATGCCAACAAAAAAGAAATTCAGAGAACCTGAAAGCAAATCAGTAACAAAAGGTGAGGAGAAAACAATGACTAGGAAGAATTCTGCAGCTGTTCAGCAAAAAGCAGTGTAAGCTCCAGCTTTGGTGAAAGAGATGACTTCCAGTAACCTACAGGAAAAGAAAAGTCAAATGTATTCAGAGCTGATTAAAATAAATGAAGCACTGAAGGAGTATATCAACTTAAATAACAAAAGGCTGGGGAAAAAATAGAAAGCACTTTAAACAGATACTCAGATGAGGTGATAAAACTGCAAAAATCTGAGGTCAAAATGAAGAAAAGGCTGGCTGACTATGACACTACTCAAAAAGAGCGGTTTCAAAACATAATATAATTAGAGGACAGAGCACACAGGGAAAACCTGAGATTTTCTGCTGTACCACAGAAGCTGGAAGAACAGACTATATTAATTTTATGAAAGCACAAATGGGCACATTGTGTGTATGCTGCAAACCTGGCCTTGGGAAAGCAACCTAGACCGTTATATATAGTAAAGATACAATCATACCAGCAGAAAGAGTTGATTCTGGCAAAAGTGTGGCAGAAGGACAAAGTACTAAAAGTGGGAGACTGTAGAGTTCTTTTCTCACTGTACACCAGGTAGAACAGGAGTAAATTGATTCCATTAACTCATTCACTCCGATGGAGCTCGGGAAGTTTGCACTGTAACTTCCAATGGGCAGAGCCTCAACCTTTTGACAGAATCAAATTATGTCCTCACACTTCAAACAAATGTTTACATCTCTGGAACAACAGGGATTATGAATGAAGTATAAATGGCAAACTCTTCAGCATAAACTATTTTTATAGTAGTATTCTTTAGGTTCTAGGTCTTAAACTGAATTTTATAAGTCACAGTAAACAAAGTAATTATTACATTTGTAATATTTTGTAAACAACTTGCAATATCTCAGCAACCACTTAAGTTACACATATATCGCCAGCAGCATTTTATTCAGCTAGCTGCATGCTTTCCAATGAGGTTAAGGAGTTCTGTGCTACCAGGTTGGTGAGATATTTAGAAAAATGTGAAAATTATATTGATATAAATTAATATCATAAAAACAACAGTTTATATCTATTTTGCTGCACTAGACAAAGGTCAAATATTAATGCAGTTGAGTTTTCTGTTGTGTAAGCTTTAAGGTGAAATATTTTAAAACCTTATACATAGTATGTTTTTTGGAATTACTGATGTAAATACGAACAAGCAATATTTGATGCTTAGAGGAGTCAGTAGGAGTTAACTGCGGATGCACCCAAAGGTGTCACTCGAATGTAATGAGTTAATCAGGGAATGTCGAGAAGCAGGCATGAAATGCATCCAGCTATTTTCAGAATATTCTTTCCTGGAGGGTCAAAATCTTTTTTTTTCCATGCAGAACTTGCTAAGGATGAAATACAAAATATAAAAAAGCAGCTACTAACTCCAAAAAAAAAAAAAAAAAAAAAAAAAACTGAAAAAATTAGCTTAAAGAATCTACAATCAGCTGAAGCAGCACCAAAGAACAAACAAATCAGGACCAAAGTTTAAGCCACCCGTTTTCATTCAAATTTAATCATGAACTTCATCAGAACTAAAAACAAAATGGAGGACATCCCTTAAATATATCACTAGTCATGTGACATTATTTAAACAGCCATAGTTTTTAAAGTACTATAAACCAAATAAAATGTTTTAAGAACTGCGTATGTTGAAAACAATAACCAATTAATCCACATATAATATAAACAGCAAATAAATAAAATATTTATAAATCTAAAAACTATTACTTGAATTTAAGCTCTCATTTAAACCTGGTAATTTGTCAGCCTGTAAAAGTATCTGCCAGTTTAAATCCCTCACCTCTAAGAGGCAATTAATATCTCCACAAAAAGTACTGTCTGTAACATAATCAACAACAAAAAAATCTTAAAATTAAAACAAGCCAGTGAGTGTTTGCCTAAAGCATTTTTGGCATCCTTCTTTTTGATGGCTGACACAAGTTCATAAAATCTCTTTGAAAGCTTTCTGTTAGTCTTCCCTACATAGAAAGAATCACATGTTCCACAAGTAGCTAGATAAGCAATGAAAGTAGAATTGCAACTGAACCTACTTTTGGCTCCAAACTGTGTACTGTTGTGTCAACACAATGTTTGACCGCTCGTTGATGAGCCTACAACTTTTGCAAGCATTACACTGAAACATCCCCTTGCTCCTAATAACAACTTTGATAGGAATGTTCTCAAAAAGCTTTCTTAAATCAAAATGTTTCTTATAGCTAAACTTAGGTTCAGACCCAGTAACAGAGCACTTGCCTAGTATGATGTTCCAATTTTTGTTGATAATTTTTCTGATATCATAAGTGTCTAAAGATACAGGTAAAGGAAAAGTTCTTGTTCTACCCAAATCTGGAAAACTACCTGTACCTGCTTCTTTAAGATTGTCTGCTAAGTCCGGCAACAAAATGGGGGAAAACTTTGTGGAACTGAAACTTTTACCTTCACCAATAATCCTGTTGAGAAGTAAATATTGGTAACCCCTCTCTTTCAAAAGCAGTTTAAGATGAAGAACCTGTATGTCAGATGTCTCACCGTCACTAACCAAGCGACTTAATCAGATGAACTGAAACCTGACTACATTGTTCTTCATAAATCTCGGATATTGTCTATATAAAGAGAGGTAACTGTTAGTAAAAGTAGCTTTTTAAAAGATGTTACTATGAAATATAGAATTCTCAACATCCATTTGAATTTCCCCTACACTTCCTATAGTGAAAGGGGTAAATACTGATATTCAAATAGAGAATGAAACTGCCACAAACTAAAAACACAAACTTTATAAAAAACAAAAAACACCCAGCAGAGAAGTGAGGCCTTTCCAAAAGTTTAATGTAAGCGCTTTCGTCTTGACAAATGTCAAGACTTCATCAGACAAACATACAAATGCCAGAAAAATTTTTATAAAAGACCACAAGGTCTGACATCATCAATCCAATTAACTTTTAAAGGCATAACCATTAATATAGAGCACAAAATCCTATATATATAAAAGAACACAAATACAAATATACATACATATATAGAAAAAGAACATAACAATACACCATAAAAAAACCACAACACCTATAAAATACTTTTAAACATTTATACCCCCAACCTTCATCTATGCAAAGCCCTTAACTTTAAAATGCAACCAGTGGAAGCAAGTTCATTAAGTCCTGGCCATCCAACTGCTTTCAGCCGAAGAATCCAATACATTTCCTTTTTCTCCAGCCATAATTGCCACGGACCACCTCTACTATTAGGTTTAATCTGTTCAATAACAATACATTTAAAACAGTGTTCAGGGAATTCTTTGATGTGATGATATAAAGCATTTATCATTTTTTCTTTTTTTAAAATCATAACAATGCTCATAAATGCGGGTTTTTATTTTCCGTTCAGTTTTCCCGACATACAATGCCGGGCAACACTGACATAAAGCCCCATACACTACACCAGAACTATTACAATTAAATCTCCCACAAATTTTTATTAGTTGACCATTCAAACAGAACAATTCTCCTGTACACATAAAGGACCAATAGTTACAACACCCTCATCGAGACATCTGCCATAATCTGTGTTCTTCTGACCAACTTTTCATAGGTCTTTCCATTAAGTTTTTCAGATTATTACCCTTTCTATAAACAATGGAGGGTTTGGAATTAATACTAGTTCTAATGATATCATCCATCAGAACAGGACAAATTTTGAAAAGAATATCCTTTATAATACTTGAATCCACCATATATGTGGTGATGTATGATAACCTATAGATCATATCCCCCTCTGACTCATTAGTCCTCCCAATGGCCAAAATATGCCCAAGGTCATTTTCCACCATGTTCACTATATTCAAAATAGGACTATAGAAACCATGGGATTGTTTATTAATGACTTTCATTTTTATCTCACCTACAAAGTCACCAGGGTAGTCTCTCCTAATGAACATACCCTCCAACAGGGAACATTCATCCAAAAAATCTTCATAGGTTGAGACTATCCTGGTAGCCCTCAAGAACTGCCCTTTAACTACAGCTTTTTTGTGGGTCATAGGATGGCAGCTAGAAAAATGGAGAAATTAATTTGAATATGTTGGCTTTCTATATATGGTAGAAACATATCTACCTTGGACCCGATCTTTAGTTAAATGTACATCCAAATAATTAATTGCCTCAGTATTCACCACATGGGTAAATTCCAAAAAAGTAGTAGATGTATTCATAAATTCCAAGAAAGCTTCAATTCCAACCACATCCCCATTCCACATAATAAACAAATCATCCAAATATCCAAGATATAAATCACAATGGGAAAAAAGGGGGTGGCTGAATACAAATCTACGTTCCCACTCACACATAATAATATTAGCATATAAGGTCCCGCAGGCCACACCCATAGCCTCCTCCCTATTTTGTAGAAATAATTGTTCCTCAAACAAAACATAGTTATTCCTAAGCACAAGTTCCATCATTTCCACATATAAATTCACATTGTCCTGTACAACTTCTTTCCTAACTAGATATTCCTGAAACCACTCCAATCCCACATCATGTAGGATACAGGAGAATAAGTCTTTAATATCAATTGTTAACAGAAGGTGTGCTTGTACAAATTGCATCTTATTACATTTAGACAGAAAATCCCAGGAGTCAATGCATAAATATGGTTCTTGTTTCAAATAACCCTTCAGTTTTTTTGTCCAAAAACTTAGCAATAATTGATGTAAGAGAATTACGTGCATCAACTATCAGACGTATAGGGGGATTTTCCAAACCCTTATGCAATTTGGGCAAGCCGAACATTGTAGGAATTACTGGAAAAGTAACTTTCAAAAATTTAAGCTCATCCAAAGTGATTTGTTGTTTTATGAGCATGTCACGATGTTGGGAAACAATTCTGGCACAGGCAACATTTAATTAATTCCTTGTTACTTCCCTATATTTGTCACTTCTGAAAATATAGATAGGGAGTGGGATAGAATTAAAGTTGAGTTTAGAATAGGATGAAATAAAAGAGAGAGATATTGTTAAGAGCATGAATTATTCAGAGGGACTGATAAATGTTTAAGTATTACAGAATAGGGAGAACCTCACAGAACAAGAAGAGAAGCAACTGCAGAATGTTAAGCAGAAAATAAAGGATTACCTCGATAATATGCATGAGTTTAGAAAGACTGCTGTTAAGCAACTGTTTTTTTTTTTTTTTTTTTTTTTTTTTTTTTATAATAATGCCGGAGCACAAAAACTTTTAGCACAGCAAAAAGTAGAAAGGGTTGTCACTAAGCTTAGGGAGCCTATAACAAGGAAGATAATGATATCCTGTAGAGGTACCAGAAATATTTTGGTAATTTCATGAAAGTATGTATAAAGCAAATAAATATGGAGATCAAGAAAAGGTACAAAAGGAAATGTTTATGGAAGAATTAAATATGCCAAGGTTCGAGGGAGACGAGCCTCAATTACTAACAGTTAGGATAGGAGGATATGAGATAAAAATGGTAATGTATGACTAATCCACAGGAAAGTCCCCAGGGTTATATGGTATTCCTGTGGAAGTTAGGAGTGAAAAAACTGCTAAAGATCTGGAAGGCTTTAACAGTACTTTAAGAGGAGGAGAAGCACCAACATCATGGCGGAAAGCTGTGGTGGTAATGCCTAAAGAGGTAAACTGCCATCAGATCCAACATCATACACGCCCATTTCAATCCTAAACTGTAATAATTATAAAGTGTTTATATCTATAATGGCTAAAAGAATGGCAAAGGTGATGCCAAAATTGATAGTTATGGATCAGTGTGGTTTTCTGGAAGAGACATTAACAGAACACTAATGATCCAGAGGGAAGATGAATGTAAGAAATTACCATTATTGTTGGTGGATCTTGATGAGATAGGGTTGACTCACCATAAGAGCTTACAACTCAGATACCCTTCTTGTACAGGTCAGAGCAATCAGTAAAACTGCTTTCCATATTAAAAACCTGAAGTCAGACAGATTAGCTGGTTCAAATGGAGAAAGTGTTAGCTTCTTTAACACAAAATTAAGATTCCAAGGCGGGGACGACCAGTTTTCTTATGCAAAATCCCTTTCAAGAGCATTTTGACATAAGACTGCACTGAAAGAGGAGGATCCATGGGTAGATATGATGAAATGGCTGATAAATAAACCTTGATAGTGTAACAAGAAAGTCCGTAGACTAGTAACTCACATACATATTAAAACCACAGAACAAGTATCCATGAATAGGTGTGGGTTATGTTGCTGGCACCAACTTGAAAACCTTTTCCATTTGTTAATATATGATTTTCTAGTAGCAGGCTTTCTTGCCTCCATTAGTACTTGCTGTACATCCTTAGTAAACAAGTAACTAAAAGGAATTACAGCCCAATCCATTCAGGCAGTCAGATGAAGATAATTAAAGCTGGGATGTTTCACAAACCTGTTCTTATGTGAGTAGATCTAGTCTGTGAGGAAGCTTGTGGTAACTTCGCCAACCATTTCCAAAAGAAGGGAGAACCACAGCTCCCTGGGCAAGAATAGACTTACTACAGTGATCTTGGGGGATTCCTTCTGAAGTACCCTGGATATTACTGGAAAGGATGTAAAAGCATACAGAAACATTCCTGTCCAAGTAAAAGAAAAATTATCTGTCTGACAGGCCTTCTTGCATGTAGTCCTGGAACCAAATCCTGCCATTTGATTGTTCAGAAAGCAGGCAAATAGGTCTGCTTGAGGAAGTTTCCACAGATGGATCAAATCTTGAAAGACCTCCTGATCTAGTTTCCATCTGTGAGAATATGCCATTGATCCTCCTCAGTTTCTCTGCCACACAGTTTTGCTCTGATGGAATATAGAATGCCTGCAGAGAGTGATTGTGCTGTGAAGCTATATCCCAAGCTAACATGGCTAGTCTGTAAAGGGGGTATGACCTGGTTACCCCTTGCTTGTTGATGTACTGCATGACTTTAGTATTATCTGTAACTTCTTGAATAGGTTCCGGGGACCAAATATGGTTCAAAAAGTTGAGTGCCCTGATCCAAGCAAGCATCTCTTTGAGATTTATGTGCTTGTGTCTGTCCTCAGTATCCCACAGCCCCTGCATTTTTCTCTCTCCTGAAACTGCTCCCCAAGCAAATTCCAAAGTATATGTGGTGATTGAGAAAGGGAGACTTGCATTTAAGGATATCTGTTGTTCCCCCCAAACGATTTATCTTTTGAGAAACCCCAGCAGTGGGATTTGAAAAGATAAATGGTGTTGGTACTGACACCAAAGAGATTTTAGATACCACTGTATCTTTCTTATGTGGGGCCTTTCCCAGGTGTATCATGAGAATCACAGATGCCATGAGACCCAAACTCCTGAGGTATTCCATTGCCATTGCAGTGACCAAAGTCTAACTGGAAGACTTTAGAAATAGATCTAAATAAAGAAACACAATCCTGTGTGAAGGAGTCAAGAAAGACTTTTGAATGTTCTTTTGGAATCGCAGCTTGTGTAAGAGACCTCTCAGCCAAGAGAGATTTCTGACTTGAAAAAAACTTTGCAAAGATAATGAAGTCATATAAATATGGAAAAACATGGATACCTTGTAGCTTGCAATGAGCTATAACTGGAGCTAGACACATTGAGAATACTCTTGTTGCTTGGGGTAGTCCAAAGGGTAAGGCAGATAACTAATAATGTGATCCATACGCACAAAACCTTTAGGAACATCTGAAGTCTGGATGAATAGGGATGTGAGATAATAAACATCTTTTAAGTATAGTGTTACCAGAAAACTTGAAAGAGGAAGAGATAACAGGTTGAGAAGTGACATGATTTTTAATTGGGGCACTATCACAAACAGGTTTAAGAAAAAACAAGATCCAGAACTGTTCTCCAAGCATTTTCTTTCTTTCTTTAGCACTAGGGACATCCCTGAATAAAAAACCCTTTCCCACCAGGGAAGAAGGAACTGGATCAGTCATTCCTTGGGATAGCATATGATGAAGAACAGGTGGAAACAAAAGATTCTGATCTTCAGGATGAGAAATGACCCCTTGGAAAGGAAGAATTTCCTCCCAATGCCATCTGTAACCTTGATGAATGGTTTTTAGAACCCATCTGAAACAAACTGTTGCCAAAGAAAAAAATGGAGAGTCTCACTTTCTGGATGAAAAAAGGAGCCAGGGTAGGAGGGGGTCACAGGATCTCTTGAATAGTCTATCACACTTACTGAACTGTCCTTGGTTTTGGGAGGTTCAAGATTCTTTTTGAAACCCCCTTGCCATTTCTTTTGTCAAGACTATTTATTCTGTTTTTCTTCCAAAACTGGATGAGGAGAAAATTCCTTTTCGTTTTAAACAAGAAATGTCTTTATTAAATTATCATGTATGACATAGGCAATCATACATTTACATAAATGAAAAACTGTACTGACATAATTTTAATAGCAAACATTATACATCACAAACCATCATGGCATAATTTTATTTGAAGGAATTCCCCCTGCACGAAAGGCAATTGCACGGCTCCAGTAATATGAAATCCAAAAGCCAAAAGATGAGCCAGCAAACTGTCAGACTGAAATAATATTTATTCAATGAAAAACAAACTGGTTTTGACTGATATACACCACAGCCTTCCTCAGTGTAACTAAAATTCATTGAAAATTATCCTTTTATAGATGTATTTTAATTTAGTCAAACCTGTGTTTGGATAATCAAAATTGTTAATTTAATCCAGGTGGGAATAAACCTCCCAGTTTAACAATCTACTTCTTTTCTTTTGTATCCAGAATGGAATGCCATCCTGCTTTGTTAGATTTATTACCTTTTATAATGTCAATGACCATGAAACTGAACTTGGCAGATAAATGTTTTGTGGAATGTTTGAATAAAGCGCTACTTGTTTTTTTATTTCTCAAGTCACTAATGTGTTCAAGGAATTAATTGCAAATAATTTTATTTTCAAACATTATATATCACTTATCTGTCCAGTCATTGTCAGTCAGACATTACACAGTTCATTCAAATACTGCTTTCTTTTAAACTTCGTTCCTCCTCTACATGTATTGTTCCCACAATTCCCATTTTTTCTATGTAATCTGCTCCTACCCTGTTCTAAAGATCTCAATTTCAGTTATTTTATCTCTGTTATTATATTCACTGCTTCTAGTAAAGTTGGTTTAGACTTCTGATTTCCATTTTTTAGTAATTGCTTTTTTGGAAGCCACCATAATTAGACTCAGAAGGCCTTACTATGTGTAGGTGATTCTGATTCATATCAAAGCTCAAAAAATCATTTCCTCAATTACACCGATTTGCTCACGCAGTGTGCAGCATGTCTTTAAAATCTGCCAACTCAATACACTCCCAGAAAATACGTTCCCGATTACCTCTTTCTTTCTCAGCACACCTCCAACATTTGCTATTTGAGGAAAAATTCTTTGGTATTTACTTGAGGTATAAAATACCTGTGTAAACACTTCCAAGCAAAGATCCTAAATCTTCTAGACTTTATTGCATATTTGGGAGACATACATATTGTTTCTTTGTGAATTGCTTACCCAGTCTCTCTTCCCAATCCTTTCTAGCCTCCTCTGATTGATTCTTATTATCATGCAGTATACTTTATATGGTCTACTAATTATCCATTTTTTAACAGCAACCTCTGTTGTAGAGTCTACAAAACCCACTACCAGTGCTGGTCTTTCAGTTAGGATCTCCTATTTCTTTCTTTTTGCCTACACTCTGATATCAATCCTTGATATGGAAGGCAATCTCTAGCCTGCAGTCCAAATTCTGGGCTTCTTCCCATTCTATTACCTTTCCCTCTCTAATTATTTGTTCCCAATATATTGGTTCCCCTGCCAGTTTTCTCCAATAAATTCCAACCTCCTCTTGCCTATTGTCTGCATCCCTAACTGCAGTCATCCATATAGGGAGAATTTCCTTTCTCCATTCCCCTATTGCCTTATTTCTTAGAATACTTTTTACTACTTTATGAATATAATATTCTGTATGGTTGCTGTTATTCTGTTTAAGGATCTGCATCCAAAATCACAGTCTGTCCTTGTTTCTTAAACCCCCCCCCCACACACACACACACATTATGACATCATCCCTTTCCAGTTTGAATTTTAGCTTTCTGCTTGAGCTATGTACAGAAGCCTTAACTGTATAGCTCTGAAGTAATCATTCAAATCAGGTAATCCCAAACCACCTTATTCTATTGGAAGAATGAGCTTATCCCAATTGACTCTTGCTGTCTTCCCTCCCAGTAAAATCCTTTATCTCTTTACTGATTGCCATTCACAAAATGATTGCTTTTCACAATTTCTCCTCTGATAAAAATATGCCTAACCTGTGTATAAAACTAAAGAGACTAAAAACATTTTAACTGCTTGTATTTTGCTATCCATATCCATAAAACAGAGCTTCCAGTTTCTCAGTTTTTATATTTTTTTGTTTAATCTCTTACCATATATCCTTAGCTGCCACAACAGAATCATTTTTAATCCATACTCTGAAGTACTTCATTTTATCATGTCCCCATAAATATGGATATATTGCTGAACCAACTTGTGTGGGGGTACATAGTTTACAGCTATTGCCTTTGTTTTAGCTTCATTAATTTTGTATCACAAAAAGACTTGAAACTGTCTTAAAATGTTCCACAACACTGAAATGTCCTTTTCTGGTTTTATCAGGTATAAAATAATATTGTGCAAACAAAACCAGCTTTTCTTGACTACCATACAAATTATATCCTTGTATTTCTGAGTCCCTTATTTTCTTTGCCAGTGGTTCTAAATATAACAGCAATAATGACAGAAGAGGACACCCCCACCTGGTTAATCTGCTCAAATAGAAATTGTCAGAGAGGAACCCATCCACTTTAATTTTCACCTCAGATCCCTCACATATCTTCCTAATCAACATTGTCATTTTTTGAGGGAATGCAAATGTTTCCATTGCCCTGTCCATAAAATCCCAGCTGTCAAATGCTCTCTCTTCATCAAGACCCAACAATAACATTGGCATTTTCTTACATTCTGCTTCTCTCTGAATCATCATTTTGTTAATGTTATCAAATGTTTGCCACCCCTCCACAAAACCACATTGATCCATATCTATCAATTTTGGCATCACATTTGCCATTCGTTTAACCATTATAAACATAAACACTTTATAATCATGGCTTAGAATTGAAATGGGCCTATGTGAAGCTGGATCTGATGGTCTTTACCCTCTTTAGGTATTACAGTCACCACTGCTTTCTTTCTTCCAGGACGCTGGTGTTTCTCCTCCTCTTACAATACTGTTAAACAAAACCTTCCAGATCTTTATCAGATTTTTCTCTCCTAGCTTTCAAACTTCTACATAAATGCCATCTATTCCTGGGGACTTTCCTATAGATTGGTTATACATCACCATTTCATCTCATCTCCCCCTGTCTTAACTGTTTGTAACGGAGTCTCATCTGCCTCTATCCTTGGCATATTTAATTCCTCTATAAACATTTCCATTTGTATCTTTTCTTGATTTCCATATTTCTCGGCTTAAAGATTTTCATAAAATTTCCGAAATTTTTCTATTACCTCTACAGGATCTCTTGTTATCCTCCTTATATAGGCTCCCTAAGCTTTGTGACAACCCTTTCTACTTTCTGTTGCCTGTATCGTTGTGCCAAAAGTTTTTGTGTTCTAGAGTCATTACCAAAAAACAGTTGTTTAACAGCAGTCTTTCTAAAGTCATCCCTATTACTGAGGTAATCCCTTATTTTCTGTTAAGCATTCCACAATTGCTCCTCCTCTTGTTCTGTGAGATTTCCCCTATTCTGCAATACTTTAATCTTTGTCAGTCCCTCTAAATAATTCTTGTTACTTCTTAAATGTAACTGTCTTTGTTTTATTTACACCCTATTTTTAAACTCCTTTAATTTTATCCTATGCCCCAGCTATATTTTCAGAAGAAATTTCTAACTTCTCTAATAACTCATGAATAATTTCCACTATCAATTCCTCTCCTTTCAGCAGATAGGTGGGAAGGCAACAGTGTCTCATTTTTTTTTCATTACCCTACATTTTTATTTTAGTTATTATTGGTGCTTGATCTGAGATAGGTAATTGGACGCTTATCAAAACTTTCAATTAAAAAACTTTCAATTAAATGCACATGTTTCTGTGAAATATACGTTCTGTCTAGCATAGCCCAGTTTTTGCATCTTAGGGAATAATACATAAATTCACTCCAAACTCCTACTACTGAAAGCACATCTTCCATGTCAAGTATTTTCATAAATTTCTTTAGCAATCTACCCTCTTTTGTTATATTTTCCCTTCTTTTGGGACCCAGATATATCCTCACTGCTTCAAATAAAATTTTAGTCCCCACCTATAAATAATATTCCCTACTGGAATATAAATACATGCCAGTGTAATCCTCCTCCCTTGCCAGTAGCCCCTTAGTACTGTAAATTTACCATTATCTTTTTTATCCTCTTTTTGTCACTACTGACACTCCTCTTGCAATTCATATAAGTACTCCCCATTTCCTCTTTCCCAGATATTCTTCTGAATAACCACCGTGAAAACCTTTTTTTTTTATCAAATTCACATGCTCAGTGTCTCCTGGAGCATAGCTATTTGCACTCTACATTTTTTAATATAGCTCATTACTCTTTCTTTTTGTATATATATCTGTGAGACCATTTATATTTAAAGATAATATAAAAAGTGTTGTCATAATATTAAAGGTATTATTCCCAGTCCCACCTGTTATGTGTAACAGTTTTTTTAAATGTCTAGTTCCAATTTTTGTGTTACATGCACACACTAATGCTTGGCAGGTTGATCTTTTATACAGTTTTCGCCATTTGAGCCTATGTCACATCTTACAAAAGTTTTTGGTTTAGTGAAAGCCCCCAAACAAAAAAATGAACACCCCCAAACACCCCTAAAATATATTATCTTAATACTAAAACACAAAACTATGTACATCTTCAAATACTGAAGTTTAACCATCATAATAGGAACAACTATCCCAGACTGACAGACACACTCACAGACTTGGATAAACCTATGAAGAAGATGCATTGTACAGCCTGTGCTTCTATTAAGTGCTGTTTGTTTTTGTCTTACCTTTACTCCCCTCCTAGACTGGGAAAACACTTGAATACTTTGAGAATACATTATCTCCTAATCACTGAAAGAAAGAGTTGAAAGAAATATTTTTTTATTGTTCCTTATCAGATTGTATCCATGGAGACATGATGATCAGATACAAAGTTGCTTCTACATGCACTCATTTACTTGCTAGATGAAAACTTTTTATTATATTCAGTGTTCCTTTTTATTTATTTGCTTCCCCTTAAAACATGTTACTAGATCAAGCCAATGGCGTTAATCCAGTCATTCCCCTATGCATGAGTAATAAAAAGCACATCAATTTTTCTTGTATAATGCTCTTTTGACCAGACTTTTCTTTTTTTTCTTTTTTTTTTTTTTACACTGCAGTGCTTACAATTCTTAAAACTGAACAAGGAGAAAGAAAGAAGGGGAAAAAGGGGGTAACTGTTTACTTTAGTATCCCTATTACTTTCGAAAATAACTGAGAAACCTTTACTTTGCAGCATGCATATTATGTCATGCATTATAAAAATACTATTGTTAAGAACAAAAGTTTGTTTTACTTGCAGTTAACTCTTACCTTCCTCTTTCCCTCTCTTAAATGTTCTTCCAAACATTAGTGACATGAAGTAAGACATATGGTGTGGAGCCTCCTACAAGTTTAACAAAGTCAGGCAATTTCAGTATTTCCAAGTTTTCGTGTTCAGTCATGTTTCTCAAGTATAATTAATGTTTTGTAATCCCACGTTTATTTGTCAGTTTCTGAGTTGCTGGTTTTCTTCAAGTAAACCTTCATCTCCCAAATCCAGTCGCTGTTTAATTTCCAATGTACTCCAGATTGTTCTAGTCGACTCTTGTGCTTTTTTCTGTCTCTCAAGCATTTTCCTTTGAAACATTGGAAAAGATTTCACTGGCACAGTCTCTCTATGGGATTTATTACCAAAAGAACAAGAAGCATAATCTCCTTCTGTTTCACAGCTCACTTTTTGTTGGATATACTTTTGTATTTCCTCCTTAGCATGTTCTGTATTAAAAATGATTTTGACCCTCCAGGAATGAATATTCTAAAAATAGCAGGATACAGCAGCTTGAATCTCATGCCTTCTTCTTGACATTCACTGATTACTGGAATGAATTTACTCCTCTTCTGCCTGGAGTACACTGAGTAATCATTTTCCACAAACACTCTACAGTCTCCCACTTTAAGTACTTTGTCAAATCAACTCTTTCTGCTGGTAGGATCGTATCTTTACTATTAAAGGTTTTGTTTGTTTTCTCATGGCCAGGTTTGGAGCATACAATATGCCCTTTCAGTTAACAACATCTGCTGTCAAGTACCAGTCCAGTTGCTAATTTGTGCTTTCATACAATTAATACAGTCTGTTCCTTCCAGCTTCTCTGGTACAGCAGAAAATCTCGTTTTTCCTACGTGATCTGTCCTCTAATTCTATTACTTTTTGAAACATCTCTTCTTGAGCAGTCTCATATTCAGCCAGCCTTTTGTTCATTTCAACATCTGAGTTTTGCAGTTTTATCACTGCATCAGAGTATCTGTTTAAAGCTTCTTCCATTTTTTCAGCCTTTTGTTATTTCAATTGATATACTCCGGTGTTTCATTTATTTTAATCAGCTCTGAGTACATTTGATTTATTTTTCTTCTAGGCTACTGGAAGTTATGTCTTTGCACCAAAGCTGGAGATTTCACTGCTTTTTGCTTAACAGCTGCAGAATTCTTCCCAGTCAGTGTTTTCTCCTCACTTTTTGTGATCGATTTTCTTTCAGGTTCTCTGAATTTCTTTTTTGCTGGCATCCTGGCGTTTACTAGCCAGTTATTGAAATTTACCCAAAAAGACAACTTCACCAGCTCTCCTTTCTGAGTTTCTGTTTTCACATTGGGAGAACTGAACTTAAGCTGTTGCTCAGTGTGCAGTCACCTTGGAAGTCATCTGTCACAGCTTTCTTGAACCTAGAATTTCAACATCCAGTACCTAAGAAACTTGACATGTTTTACAAAATTCAAGACACCCACTACTTTATTTATAAATAACATTTCTTCAGACCAAACAGTGATTTCTGTAGAATGTGTAAAACCCACCAAGTTATTTCAATCTTCCATTGCCTTGCCCAATGATGCAGATAGCAGGGCTATGAAAAAACTACACTTTCTTTCCATGGCATAAACTATCAAACCAATATGATTGGATATCTTTTTATCTATTATGGGAGACAGGAATAATATTCTGTTAGACATGCCAGAGTCAGATAACAAAACTTCCTTGCTATCTTTACTCAATTCTGCGACTCAAGTAGCTAGACACCATCAACAGCAGTTATGATGCTGGGTACTACAACTGGAGCTACTGTTTTTTTTAATGAAGTACATTTAGTTGCGACAGACGTGTACCAGTAAGAGTGAAAGGGAAAGTCTACAAGAGGGTAGTGAGACCAGCTATGTTGTATGGGCTGGAGACAGTGGCACTGACAAAAAGGCAGGAGTCAAAGCTGAAAGTAGTAGAGTTAAAGATGTTAAGATTTGCACTGGGTGTGACAAGGAGGGACAGGATTAGGAATCAGTTTATTAGAGGGTCAGCTCAGGTTGGACGGTTTGGAGACAAAGTCAGACAGGTAAGATTGCGTTGGTTTGGACATGTGCTGAGGAGGGATGCTGGGTATATTGGGAAAAGGATGCTAAGGATGGAGCTGCCAGATAAGAGGAAAACAGGAAGGCCTACGATATGGTTTATGGATGTGGTGAGAGAGGACATGCAGGTGGTTGGTGTGACAGAGCAAGATGCAGAGGACAGGAAGAAATGGAAACAGATGATCCGCTGTGGCGACCCTTAACAGGAACAGCCGAAAGCGAAGAAGAAGACTCTTAGTTGCGACTACAGTCTTTACCTGAATATGTAAAGTCCAGGTTAATGGACACCACCCCCAAAAATGGAAAGTCTTTCTTAATCTGTTCCTGTCCCAAAATTCCAGAGCAATTATCTTTTCAAGGCTGGTCCCTTTTTTTCATAATGAACAGAAACAGCATAAAGGTAAAAAGTTCTTAAAAAAGAAGTTCCAGGCCAAATCAAAGACAGACTTCAAAGAGCCAAAGGATTCCTTTCTAAAAAAATACTCTCCCTCTCTCCCCTCAGCTTATTCCCCTTGTCTCTGTCAAAGAAACTTTCTCATTCTCTCCCTGAATGGAAGATTCTAATTTCAGACCAATGGATCCCTAACATCATACAGAGAATCTACATATAAACTTGGTTTATTCTACAAATCCATTTGCATATTCTGCAAGTACCCCCAAACAAGAACCCACATTTTTCCCACAGTGAAACAGATGTCCCATCAAGGAGCTATAAAACCAGTTCCCATCCATCAGAAGAAGGTTTTTATTCAAGACTCTTTTTAATTCTGAAAAAGAAGGGCACTTGGTGTCCCACTCTGGATTTATCAGTCATCAAAAGGTAGCAAATTTCAACATTTTCCCTCTTCAATCTTTGATTCCAATGATTCTTCCTCAATCCTTTTTTGTTACTCTGGATCTCAGGGATGCATATCTTCTTAGCCACATTTTTGTCTTACAATTTCAGTTTTGATTTTCTGCTCTACCCTTTAATCTTTCTAGGGCTGCAAGGATATTCTCCAAATGTTTAACTTCAGTTATACCCCTCTGTAGGATTCAGAGTATCCATAACTATCCCTGTTCTAGGTTATCTTCTTCAAGAGACAAGCTTCTTCTGGATCTCAACTTCACCATCGACCTTCTTCTTTGTCTGGGCTTCACAATACACTTGAAAAAGTCTGTCCTTCCATCTCAAGATCTGGTCTTTCTATGCTGCAATTTTAACACTGTCTCCATGATGCCATTTCTTCCCCAGGACAAGCACAAAGTCTGATTGCTTACTTATTAAGGGAGATATTGAGAGCCCTGGAGTTTGTGGATTCATCCATAAAAATGGTACTTTCTTCCAGACTCCACATGAGTAAAATTCAACTGTATCTAAAGTTTATTTGGGCATAGCACTGCCACTCCCTCAACTTTCCAAGTGCTCTCTTGCTCTTCATAAAAAAGGAATTTCTTTGGTGGATCAACCAGATATTACTCATTCCACAACTACCATGTCTTGTTCCCGCTTCTTACTCAGAGGTTTCCACAGATGCATTAATAATTATAAAGATCCATGACGTTTGCTCAGGATAGGATAAAAATCTATATATAAATGTCAAATAAATGAAAGCCCTGATCTTGGCTTTCCAGTCACTACATCACCTTTGGTCTCCGGGAACTCTTCAAATCCTCACAGATTATACCAAAACGTGGTACATCAACAAACAAGAAGCAGCAGAATTTCATCATTTCAGCATACTTGCCATGACAGCCTAAGAGATCGTCATTCAATACAACCTGTTTCTTAAGGCAGTGTATATAACACCCCAGAGATTAATACAGTTATATATTACCTCAGCATATCCAAGGCAGTCTCTCACAAATGGATTTTGAACAGTGAGGTCTTCTTGCAGAATTCACTAGTAACCAACTCCTCAACACTTCAATTTAAAAAACCTCTTAAAATGCACCATACTAACACCTGGCTCTGCACTGGCAACTCCCCTGGATAACCTATTCCTCCTTTTCACTCTGTGATTGTTACCTTTATTCTACTAGCATGATCTACCACCAATGGTAGTTTCACTTTAACTGTACATAATCAATTGGATATATCCACTAAATGTAAACAACCATTTTTTATGTAAATTATTGTTGCTCTACTTATTGTGTCTGAAACCACTATCTTGTATGTATTTACTTATCAGTTGGCTGTATTTATTTCTCTACTGTATGTATCTGTTACTCTTGGAGCTTTTTCCCCCGGGCCTCCGCTGGAAAAGGACCAGTGTCCAATCGGACTTTCCTGGTAAACAAATGTAAAATAAATAAATAAACTGTCCTTCAATGGAGAATTCTCCAAATGCATCTTTTTACCTCATCTCTGAACAGACAGCTCAAACTGTTTTGATCCAAAGCTCCGTGCCCAGAGGCTTGGAAAGTGGATGCCATGTCAATTCCACAGAAAGTGAAATTACTTTGTCTTTCTTCGCTTCCTCGGATTCCCACGGTCCTACTCGGAATCAAAAAGGACAACCAAAACATGCTGTCAGTGACCCTCATTTGACCCAGACAACATTGATTCTCCCATCTATTCCATCTGGCCAATGACAATTGCCACACGCTACCCCACAAGATGGACTTGTTCACACAACAGAGGGCCTTTCTTATTCACCCAAACTTACAAACACTAAACCAGATTCTTTTAGTGATAGAGTACTGATACCATTCAGGGACCTTTTTTCCGAGGACATGCCAGAGGTAAGGAGTCCAGAAAACCCACTACAAGAAAATCTAATATTTCCAAATGGAAGCAACATTCCGTTCAATACCAAAATAGAAAAAATGAGTAAACAGGGTTCTTTTCATATGAGTAGCCCTACTAATCTTTCATATCAGTGTGAGTTGCTCAATTTCATGATTGGCATGCTCTACTATTAAGGCACATTTGTCAGTCATATCTGCCTGTCTACAATTGAATCCATCTCTTTCCACACATTTTGAGGTAAAACAGCTTTTAAAAGGTTCCCTAAATATCAGGCCACCAAAAAAACTACACCTCCTCCTTGGGACCTGAATTATGTATTAGAAAAGTTGACTGTGCCTACTTTTGAGCCTGCTTGCTCAAAAATTCTTCTCTAAAATTTTGTACTTCAAGCACAGTTTTACTTGCAGCTCTTACCTCAAGGCAGCTTTACATTATCAAATTTTCCACAAAGACAGTGTATCCTTTAAGACTAACCCCTCTTTTATGCCTATGGTTATCAATGAAATATCTTTTAGTCGGTCAATAAACTTGCCTGAGTTCTTTCCAATCCACAAAATAAAGGCAAAATAATTTTACATTTTTTTAATGCCCACAGGATTTACTTTGACAAGACTAAAACTATCAGGAAATCTGACATTTTGATTCTCTTTCATGGTCAGGAGCTGGGTTGCCCTGCCTCAACGTAAATCATCTCCATATGGATTTTCTTAGCTATTTCCTTTTGTTATTCCTTCCAAGAGAAATTCCTATCATGCCAAAATAAAACTCACTCCATCACAGCAGTAGTATCTTCTGGCGCCTTTTTCAAGGGTCTGGACACTAAATCCATTTTGGAAGCAGCGATTTGGACTTCCATTCATACTTTTACTAAGCACTATAAAATTGATGCATTCTCTTATTGTCTACATTGACTTATCTGTAGGTGTTCAAACATGGATCTTTTCCCCCTGGGCCTCTGTTGAAAATGGGCTCTTCCCAGTCAAATATTTTCAGTAAACAAATGTAATTAAGTGGACTTCAAAAATGTCTGCACACTGATCAGCAGCTTAGCTTCAGCTCTCCCAATGTGAATACAGAAACTGATAAACAATAGCCAGTGCTATTGTCAGCTTGAGTAACATTCAGTTACTGGCTAGTAAGTGCACTGCCTGGATGCCTGCAAAGAAGAAACTGAGACAGCCTGAAAGAAAATCAGTTAAAAAGGTAAAGAAAAACATTGGCTGGGAAGAATCCTGCAGGTGTTCAGCAAAAAGCAGTTCAAGCTCCAGCTTTGGTGCAAGACATGGCTTCCGGTAGTCTAGAGGGAAAAAGATAAGTCAAATGTGTTCAGAACTGATTAACATAACTAAAACACTGAAGGAGTATATCAACTCAAACAACAAAAGGCTGAAAAATTGAATAAGCTTTAAAAAGATATTGAGATGAGTGGATAAAGCTCCAAAACTCAGAGGTCAAAATGAAGAAAAGGCTGGCGCTGAGTATAAAACTGCTCAAGAAGGGATGTTTCAAAAATGATAGAATTAGAATGCAAAGCATGTAGGGATTATCTGAGATTTAATGCTATACCAGAGAAACTAGAAATAACAGACTGTTTTAATTTTATGAAGACACAAATAAGCAACTGGACTGGTATTCCATAGCACAAACTGCTAATTGAAAGGGCACACCGTGTATATTCTCCAAATCTGGCCATAAGAATGCAGACAAGACCTTTATTAGTAAAGATACAAACCTACCAGCAGACAGAGTAGATTCTGACAAAACTGTCAAAATGGCAAACTATTAAAAGTTGGAGACCGTAAACTGTAGAAAAAGATTATTCATGGCACACCAGTCAGGACAGAAACACATTTATGCCAGTAAAAAGGGAATGTAAAGAGGCAGGTGTGAGATTCAAGCTGTTATATCCAGCTGTCATCAGAATATTTTTTATGAAGGATCAAAAACATTTTTTGATGCAGAAGAGGCAAAGGAGGAAATGCAAAAGTTTATCTAACAAAAAATGAACCATCAAGCAGAAGGCTCCCTGCTTCTCATGCACACTGACAGACTGTTCCAAAGGAAAATACTTGACAGACAGAGAAAATCACAGGAGTTGACCAGAAGAATCGGGACTACCATGGAATTGAATCAGAATCTGGAGATGAACAGGAAGAAAACCAGCAACACAGAAATTAGTGAATAAATATGAAACTGCAAAGCATCAATTGCATTTGTGAAATGTGGTTGTATAAGAATAAGTGGAAAGAATGGACTTTTATTGACTGTGTTAAACTTGTGGGGAACCGAAAGACATTTGCCTCACTTCATGTCATAAATGTTTGGAAGGACTATGATGGGAGGGGAAGAGGAAGGAAAAAGGTAACTTTAAATAATTTCTGTTCTTAATAGTATTTCTATGAAACTTTTCACAACATGAAATGCATATCTTATAGTAAAGTATTTTTAGTTGTTTTTGGATTTGATACAGTTATTAAAGTAAAGAGATGCCGTTTTTTATTTTCTTCCTCTTCTCTGTCTTTCTTCCTTTTTTGGTTTCAAGAAATGTAGGGATTACAGTGAAAAAGAGAAGAAAAGCTTGACAAAAGCATGTTTAAGTTAATAGGCTGTAATCTTGAATTGCTGAAGTGGGGGATGGGTTATAAAAGTACACAGATCATGTATTTGTAGAGCTGGCATGTTTTATCTTACCTTTGCATAGGGGAATGTCTGAATTAAGACCCTTGCTTTAATCTAATTACAAAATTTAAGTGGAAAGTAAATATGAGAACACAAAATATAATGAAAAGTTTTCCTTTAGCAATAAATGTTTCAGTCCATCTTTCAGGCTGTAGCAATGGGCTACATTTTTTTCTCTTATGTTTCCATGAAGACAAGCTGATAATAGGGCAATAGAAGATACAACAGTGGTTTCTTCAAGACTAAAAGTTACATGATTTCTGAAAGCACCCAAGTTGTTTTCACATGGAGGAGGGGTAAAGATAAAAAAGAACAGACTCCAATTAGTGTAAGTAGAAGCAAAGGCAATAACATGTCTTAGCATGGATAATCTCACATTCAGGTTAATAAGGGCCTGTGTTAGCAGGTGTCTACTTGGAACAAACATTCATATTAGGAGGGTTAAACTTCATTATTTGAAGATGTACATAGTTATGTCTGTTTGTATTAAGCTAGCAGGTTATTAGGGTGGATTTGATTTTTTTTAAACAAAATGACTTGTAAAATGTGACAGATTCCAATGATAAGAAAAAACTGTATAAAGGATTAATCTGCCAAACATTAATGAATGCATGTATCACAAGACCTGGAAACAGAAATTTAAAAAAATTGCCACATATAATAGGTGGGAATAATGACTTCTCACTAAAATGGTGACACTTTCCATATTATCTTGGAATTTGAAAGGTCTCACAGGTATAGACGAAAAGGAAAGAGTACTTAATTATATTAAGAAATGCAGAGAGCAAATAGCAATGTTGCAAGAGACAAATTTGGAATGAAATGAGCATGTAAATTTGTTAGAGATGATTGCAGGATGGATATTCAGCAGAATAACAGGGACACATAGAAAAGATAAGTACTTATATTAATTGCTAGAGGAGCTCTAATATTGCTAGAAGAGGGAAAAAGATAAAAATGGTAGATTTATAGTAGTAAGGGGGTATTGGCAAGGGATGAGGTTTACACTGGCATATATTTATTTTCTGCCTAAAACTGCTATTATGGAGCTTAAAAATTTGTGGCGAAATAATCGGCTTTCAGACGGGAATGTTACTTAAAGGTGGAGACTGCAGTTTGATTTACAACAATGAGGATGCATCTGGGGGCATAGAAGGAAAAATATAACATAAAAAGATAGATTTCTGAATACATTTATGAAAATATTTGGTATGAAAAGATGTGAATTTGGTATAAGGAATTCAGAGAACATTTGCATATTATTCCCCAATATACAATTACTGGGTTAGACTAGACAGAAAGTATATTTCACAGGAACACATGCATTTGAGAACTTTTGACACACATCCAATTACTGTTCTAGATCATGCTCCAATAATAACTAAGATAAAAATGCATGGCAATAAATTAGAAGTTATGTACTCACCATAACGTTCCATCCGAGTAGGTGTATTCATTTGTCTGCAACCTGTGGGTTATGGATCCGACATCGGATCTGAACCGGCATGGTTTACCAGCTATGGATCCAAGCTCTCAGCTCCTCCCCTCACCCATAATGCCCTGCTCTCCCTACATGACCTCAGATCGAGTTTGCCAACAGCATAAACACCCTGAAAAGGGTAACACAACATATGCAGGAAACTGAAAGGCCAGGGGGATAGGAGGGCGGGATGGTTGCAGACAAATGAATACACCTACTCAGATGGAACGTTATGGTGAGTACATAACTTCTAAATCTGAAGTAGGAGATTCATTTGTCTGCAACCTGTGGGACAGAGTCCCCAGCTACCTGAATCTTGGGCGGCCATCATGGAAGGATATTCCGGAGCACCGCGGAGCCAAAGGATGCTCTACCTCTAGATGCAAGATCCAACTTGTAGTGGGAAATAAAAGTATGAGATGAAGCCCACGTGGCTGCTGCACAAATATCATCTAGAGGAATCCTAGCCTTAAAGGCAGCCGAGGTAGAGACTGACCGGGTTGAATGGGCATGTACACCCTCCGGTGCGGGCCTTCCAGAAGCTTGATAAGCTAGTAAGATACATTGTGAAATCCAGCAAGATAATGAGACTTTGGAAATTGGCTTGCCCAAATTAAATTTAGCAAAGGAAATGAACAACTGGTCGGATTGCCTATGACCAGCAGTCCTGTTTAGATAAAATCTAAGTTGCCTGTGGACGTCTAAGGAGTGAAGCTTGTACTCACCCTTGTTTTGATATTTGGGGAAGAAAACAGGGAGGTTAATGGATTGATTAATGTTTGCTTCAGAAGCTACCTTAGGAAGAAAGGATGGGTTGGTCCTGAGGAAAACACGGTCCAGATGAAAGACCAAGTACGGAGGTTTAGCTGATAATGCTTGAAGCTCTGAGACTCTCTTGGCCGAAGTAATGGCTACTAAGAAGGCAGTCTTGAAAGATAAGAATTTCAGATCTACAGTAGCCGCAGGTTCGAAGGGGGGAGCGGTCAAGGTCTGAAGAACTAAGGAAAGGTCCCAAGGAGGAACCGCTTGCTTTATAGGGGGCCTGAGAAGAAAGGTACCTTTAAGGAAAATCTTACACAATTTGGCAGACATTAGTGGATTGGATCATGACCAATGTGATAATGAGAAATTGCTGCAAGCTGTACTTTGACCGTGGAACTGCTGGCACCATCATTAAAAAGAGTGGTTAAGAAGTCAAGCACCAAAGGGAGAGGAACTGTGAAGGGGTTTAGGCCTTGCCGTTCTGCCCACAAAGAGAACCGCTTCCACTTGCTACGGTAGACTTTCCTAGTGGATGGCTTGTGAGCTGCCACCAGGATGGCCTTAACAGGGGACGAAATACCGGGAGTCCTGATCAGGAGTGGAACTGTAGCAGCCAAGCGGTCAGCTTGAGGTTGTCCAGGTTCGGAGGAGATAGATGGGATGGATGAGAAATCAGATCCGGAATGGGATCTAGAATCCAAGGAGGATTCACTGAGTGAGACCTTAGGAAGGGGAACCAGATCTGTCGAGGCCAAAAGGGAGCAATGAGGATCATTCTGCACCCCAACCGAGAGGCTTTCTGAAGAACTTGGAGCATCAGAGGCAAAGGGGGATAAGCATAAAGAAGACCGGGTGGCCAAGCATGCACCAGAGCGTCTCTTGGAGAACCTCTGGGAGGAGGTATTAGGGCGAAAAAACTGTCGCATTTGGTGTTTGAGGGAGACGCAAAAAGATCGCAACAAGGAGTTCCCCACTGTGCGAAGATGCGTTCCGCTACCTGAGTATTGAGAGACCACTCGTAGGGGGTGAGAATGGTGTGACTGAGTTTGTCCGCCAGGATGCTGGACCGACCCGGAATATGCGTTGCTATGAGAAAGCAGTTGGTGGAGATTGCCCATTCCCACACTCTCATGGCTTCCTGACAAAGGGGGTAAGACCTGGTTCCTCCCTGTTTGTTGATATACCAGACAACAGACATGTTGTCCGATTGAATCACAATTGTTCCCAAGGGAAGAAAGGCCTGAAGTGCTAGCAATGCTAAGAGCACTGCTCTCATCTCTAGGACATTGATATGCAGCAAGGTCTCTGAATTGTCCCACGTGTCTTGGACCGTCCGGCCTGCAAAATGCCCCCCCCACCCGAGGCAGGAGGCGTCCGTGGTCACCGTGGCGAGGGGGGAGAGGCACAAAAGGGGCGGCCTCCGTGGAGATCTGGAGAGTGTAGCCACCACAGGAGGGACCGCCTGCACGCTTTGCTGATCGCAATGGGATGATGCATAGGAAGAGCAAGATACGACCACTGAACCATGAGAGTCCATTGAAGGATATGCATATTGAACCTGGCGAGAGGAAGAAGCGCAATCGCTGCCGCCATGGACCCTAGGGCCCTCAGGACCAACTCCGCCGGAACTGAATTTGAGTGGAGAATGGCCCGCACCTGGAGCTGTAGGCTTTGCACTCTGTCCGCTGTGAGGAAGGCTCTCAGTCTCCTCGTGTCTAACCTGGCACCTATAAAATCTATGAGCTGAGTGGGTGCTAGGTTGGATTTTTTTGTGTTTATCGTGATGCCCAGGCGTGGAGCAAGATGGAGAAAGGAGTCTCGCGCCAAGAGAAGTAGATGCCTTGTTGGGGCGGTGAGAAGCCAGTCATCCAGGTAAGGAAAGACCTGCACCCCCTGAAGCCTCAGGTGGGCCGCTACCACTGCTAATACTTTGGTGAACACCCTGGGGGCTGTGGTGAGACCAAAGGGAAGGACCCGGAATTGGTAGTGACTGGCTCCCAGCTGGAAGCGGAGAAACCTCCTGGAGCGCCTGTCCATTAGTATGTGGTAGTACGCATCCTTGAGGTCTATGGAGCACATCCAGTGATTTTCTCCCAGAAGGGGGAGAACAGACTGCAACGTGACCATTCGGAACTTCTCCTTGGGACTGCCAGGTTCAAGAGTGAAAGGTCTAAAATTGGTCTTAGATCCCCCGTCTTTTTTGGCACTAAAAAGAACCTGGAGTAGAACCCTGATCCGATCTGGTCTGGGGGGACGGGCTGGATGGCTCTTTTCTTTAGCAGATGGCCAATTTCTGCCAAAGCGGCCTCCCACTGACCGGGTGGAACGTCGGGGAGGGACTTCAATTTTGGCAAGTGAAGAAAGGGGATACGGTATCCTCTGGATATAATCTGGAGAACCCAGCGGTCTGATGTTATGGACTCCCATGCCACTAGGTGCTCCGAAAAACGTCCCCCGACTGCATCCAGAGTGGAGCAGCCGGGCAACCCCTCAGGAGTGCTGCGCGGGCCGTTCAGAGAAGGGTTCTCTGGACCCGAAGTTCCTAGGAGCCCCTCTGCCCCTAGGGCGGCGTCCTCCCTGTCCTCCTCTGCCACGGAAGGACTGGTTGTCCAGAGCAGGCTGGGATTGCTGCGACTTCCGGAACCACATCTTCTTCTGACCCTTTTGGTTCCTAGAATAGGGCCTCTGGGGTGCAGAGAAGTGGATTCCGATGGCAGACAGCGTCTTCCCGTCCTTCTCACTCTGGGTCAAAGTGTCGCGAACAGTTTTGCCAAAGAGGGCAGAACCATCGAAGGGGGCGTTCGCAAATGACGCCTTGAAGGGCTCCGAGAAATCGCAATGACGGAGCCAGGCCTAACGTCTAGTAACTAGGCCTGCCCCTGCGGCTCTAGCGGCACCTTCCGTAGCATGGGACAGTAGCCGCATAGAGGTATTAGTGACGGACCTGAGAGTGGCCATGCGGGTGGAGTGCAGCACTTTGTCCTCCTCCGACATGGACTCTGGGGGGGATGCAGCGTATTCTTTTATAAGATCGCGCTGCATCCTAATCACGTGTGCCAGATAGCTCAGCGCCCTCACAGAGAAGGTCGCTGAACTAAACATCTGCTTCCCCAAGCGGTCCATCATCTGAGACTCCTTGCTCGGGGGATGGACTGAGGGACTCTCCTGAGCAAGTTCCCTCTTGGTGGCCGCCGCCGTCAACATGGCATCTACCGGAGGCCCCTTACTCCAATGGGCACGGTCAACCGGGGGACTGAGAATACGGTCGGGCCTTTTTGGGATTGGCTCCACGGTGTCCGGTTCCTTCCACGCCCTGGTGGTAATGAGGTCCACCAGGGGGTCGGCAGGAGGGGACACCCAAGAGGTAGATGGGCCCGCTTCAAATGCCTCCAAGAACACGGACTCGTCCGAGGAAGACTTGGGGGCAGACCACCCCCCCCTTATGCGGAGCATTTCCATGATGTCTCCAAATGAGACATCCTCGGGGGGTGACCTTGGGGAGCCTTCCCCTTCCTCCAAATCCGTGTCTTCTGTGAGAGACTCGGGGGAGTCAATGTGCCTCCTTTTGCACGTATGTTTGCGGGGAACATCCTCCAGGGGGCTGTCAGAGGACTCCTCACAAACAGTGACCTGTTCCAGGGGAACAGCTTGGGGCAAAGGAGCGGGCTGTCCCAAGGGCCGGATGGTGGAAGCCTGACCCAGTGCAGATGGAGCGCGGGACGGAGCCGAAGCAAGTGCCGGGGGTCCGGAGACCCTCAACAGGGCCCTCTCCACTACATCAAAAGCTGAAGGGGAGCCGACCTCGACCAAAGGATCCGACAATCGGCTCCCCCTCGGATCCGAGGAGTGGATCGGAGCCGGCGCCGAAGCATTCGGATCCGAAGGGACAGTGCACTCCGACACAGACGGCGCCGAAGGAGCACTGATCCCCCCGGATCCGAAGCTCGGATCCAGGCTCCGAGAGGTCGGATCCGAAGCACTCGAGGGCAGGGTCAGATCCGAAGTACCAAGTACTATCGGTGCCGACCCACCCCCGGCTCCAAAGCTGCTCGGCTCCAACTGCTCCGAACCCGGGTAGCGGGTCGGAGAAGGAGCAATTGGCTTGAAAAAGGGTCGAGCTCCCCAGAGGGGAGGCAAGAGCACTCCCCGCTGCATATGGGCCTGGATGAACCTTCTCATCATCCGGTCCAGATCAGCGTCTGACAGGCTATAGGTTGATCTCGACGAGGCTACCGAGGTAGGCCTTGAGTGCCTCCTGGATAGCCTCGACGGAGATCGGGTCTCCTCCTCCTCAGGTCCCGTGAAAACACACAGGAGACCGGAGCCGAGGAGGGGAGAGCCAGCAGACAGGAGGCCGGAGGAGAAGCCGCTTGGCTGACGGGCCGAAACAGAGGTCTCGGCCCGCCGCTTATGGTGCTTCTCCTCCGGTCCTTCTTTCTAGCTTCCTCTCCTCCGAACCACTACAGGGAGGTTGAGTCCCAGGAGGAGGAGGGGGAGCTGGAGAGGAGACAACTGTAGAAACGGTTACCCCTGAAGGAGCGGAGGCCAGAGCCGAGTCCGGTGGCAAAAGACCCACCAAGACAAGCTTGGACCTCCGCTCCTTCAATGCCCTGGGGTTGAACCCTGCACAAATGGAACATCCAGAAGTGAGGTGTTCAACCCCAAGGCATCTGACGAAAGTGTGGCCATCAGCCGGGGAAAGCTTATGGCCACACTCGGAGCACTTAGAAAACACTGCTTTGGGTTGTTCAGACATCCCAAAGTACACAAAAAAAGTTACTTAAACTAGGGTAAAAGCAAAAGTAACTAAAGCACACACAGGCCCAAACACACACTACACTACCAGCGAGGGGAGGGAAAAGTAAAAATAAATTTAAAACACTAAAAAGTATAATCAAGTAATAGGGAAACCTAAACTTTCTCACAACTTTCACACAAAATTACAAATTTAAACACTGTAAAGACTAGAAAACTGCACTTAGCTGAAGAGCTTAGGAACACAAATCTGGTCACCAGCGCGGCAAACAAGATCTGAGGTCATGTAGGGAGAGCAGGGCATTATGGGTGAGGGGAGGAGCTGAGAGCTTGGATCCATAGCTGGTAAACCATGCCGGTTCGGATCCGATGTCGGATCCATAACCCACAGGTTGCAGACAAATGAATCTCCTACTTCAGATCTAAAGATGAGACACTGGTGCTTCCCCACCTACCTGTTAAAAAAGAGAGGAATTTAATGAATGGGTAGTGGAAATTATCTGGGAGTTATTAGGGAAGATGGAAAATACTCCAGAAGTTATAGCTAGTGAGTGGGATAAAATGGAAGTGGGGTTTAAAAATAGGGTAGAAATAAAAGAAAAAGAGATCTGATTAAGAAGTAATAAGAATTATTTAGAAAGTCTGACAAAAGTTAAAGTATTACAAAATAAGGAGAATCTCACAGAACAAGAAGAGACAATTGCAGAACACAAGGGAGTATCTGGATAATATGCATGAGTTTAGAAAGATTGCTGTTAAGCAACTATTATTTGATGATAACTCCAGAACACAAAAACTTTTGGCACGATGACATAAGCAACAGAAAATAAAAAGGTTACTGCTAAACTTAGGGAGCCTATAACAAGAAAAATAGCCATAGACCTGTAGAGGTATTAGAGATATTTAAGAGATTTTATGAAAATCTGCATAAAGCAGAGAAGTAGGGAAATCAAGAAAAATCACAAATGGAAATTTTTATGGAAACCATAACATGCCAATGTTAGGGATAGATGGGGCTCAATAACTAATAGTTAAGATGGGTGGAGATGAGAAAAATGGTGATGTATAAAGTACAGTTTTGTACCTACCATAAATGTAGATGTTCGAAGATCCACATTGCTGCAGTCCTTACACTTGGGTAGTCCGCTGTCCTCGGTCGGCCCGAATAACAAAGTATAAGGCTGACGTCGGTCAGGGCGCATTAGACTGACATCAGGACGTCAGGGTACAAATGCGCATGACCGTCGTCATATCCTCAGTCTTTTCTTGCCCCAGATGTCACAAGACCCTAACAAGAAAGGTCAAAAACTCAAAGACAACAAACAACCAACCAACCACCCTAGCACTAATACTATGTACAATATATACAATATACACAATATTTACAATCCAACCCACACAACCGCCTCTAACTACAGAGGGGAAGGAGGGAGGGTAAATTGGACTGCAGCAATGTGGATCTTCGAACATCTACATTTATGGTAGGTACAAAACTGTACTATGTTCTTCATCTCACATTGCTGCAGTCCTTACACTTGGGTAGAATCCCAAAGCAGAGGTAAGGGAGGATGGCACAACTATAAAGAAGCAGGAGCTGCCAAAATGCCCTGTAAAATAGCAGTGGCAAAACCAGCCCTAGATTTAGAGTAAAGTGGAAGGTGATAATGCTTAGAGAAGGTATGCACTGAACTCCAGGTAGCTGCCTCCAAGATATCTTTAGTTGCCACCCCCCCTTAAAAGCTGTTGAAGTGGCAGTAGCCCTAGTGGAATGAGGCCTAATCCCAGCTGGAACCTCCTTGCCATGATGGGAATAACAGAAAGCAATGCAACACCCAATCCACCTAGAAATAGTTTGTTTTGACACAGGCTTGCCCTGAGAACTCAAAGCAAAAGAAACAAATAACTGCTGAGACTGCCTGAACCCTTTAGTTCTGCTCAAATAATATCGCAACTGCCTGTGTATATCCAAAGTGTGCAAAATCTTTTCCCTTTATTTTGGGGGTTTGCATAAAAGGTAGGCAAATGAATAGTTTGGTTTAAAGCCACACTAGAAACCACTTTAGGCATAAAGGAAGGATTAGTACGCAAAGATACCCTATCCTTATGGAAAATTAAGAAAGGCTCAACTGCCATAAGGGCCTGTAATTCAGAAACCCTTCTTGCAGAGGTAATGGCTAACAAAAAAGCAGTCTTCCATGATAAATATTTCAACTCAGCAGTAGCTGCAGGCTCAAAAGGTTGTAGAGTGAGTTTCTCCAACACAAAACTGAGATCCCAAGCAGGAGTAGGAGCTCTTCGTGGGGGTCTTATATTCTTTGCCCCTCTAAGGAATTGCTTAAACAAAGGATGAGAAAACAATGGTGGGTCACAATCATAGTGAGCAGAAATTGCTGCAGCATGAATCTTAATAGAAGAGAAGGACAAACCTTTGTCCAGTAACTCAGTAAGATATTGAAGAGCCACACTTAAATTAGGCTTAGAAACATCAAATGCTTTTGCTGCACTCCAAAATAAAAATCTCTTCCATTTATCTGCGTACACTTTCCTTGTACTAGGCCTTCTGGCCTCCAAAATAACATTCAAAACTTGCTGTGGAAGCTGAAACCCTCCAGGGTTCAAAACAGAATATGCCAGGCTGTCAGGTGAAGAGAGTGAAGTTTGACATTGAGTAAATGACTGTTCTCCTGAGACAGCAGGTGTGGAATCGAAGGTAAAGGCCATGGCGGCTCCCGTACCAGACTTCTCAGTAGTGGGTACCAATGCTGTCGAGGCCAATCTGGAGCTATTAAAATCATCTTTGGTTTGTCCTGTCTGACCTTCAGAAGTACCTTTGGGAGGAGAGGCAGAGGTGGAAAGGCATACACATGAAGATTGCTCCAATTGAATGAAAGAGCATCCACTTTCCAGGCTGTGGGATGAAAACTTTTTGTGCAAAACTTTGGCATCTGGTAGTTTAGTGGAGAAGCGAACAGATCTATGTCTGGAGTTCCCCATGACACTGTCAATTTCTGAAAAACTTGAGGATCCAATTTCCACTCGTGGGGATCCATTATTTGTCTGCTCAACACATCTGCTAAGGAGTTCTGTGCTCCCGGCAGAAACCTTGCCTGAAGATTTAGCTGTAAACTGAGAGCAGTCTCCCACAAAATCATCGCTTGTCTGCACAGAGGATAAGAATGTGTTCCCCCTTGCTTGTTGATGTACCACATGACAGTTGTGTTGTCTGTTAGAATCAACACCTGCCCTGGAAGAAGTAAATCCTTGAAAGCTATTAATGCAAATTGGACTGCTAACATCTCCTTCAGATTGATATGTAGATGTAGAAGTCTGGCAGGCCACTTGTCTTGTATCCACTTTCCATTTAGATGAGCTCCCCAAGCTTTGTCTGAGGCATCTGTCGTTAGAATCTGACTCGCCTCTGGCCGGGTCACAGAGAGTCCCTTGTTTAGGTGACATTCCTGAGCCCACCACAAAAATTCCTTTTGAATGCAAGGTATTATCTGAATGACAGTGTCCATATCCTGGCAGTGCTGTGTCCATACATTTTTGAGATACCATTGTAGCTTCCTCATATGCAGTTTGGCATTGGGAAGCACCAGAATACAAGATGCCATGAACCCCAAGGCTTGAAGGACTGTCCTTGCAGTCAGCCTGGACTGATGAGACAATTGATGGAAGTAAAGAGAAAGATTCTGTTTGTCCGGGGTCAAAAAGGCCATCTGGGATGCTGTATTCAGTCTCACACCCAGAAAGCACATGTCCTGAGAGGGTACTAGACTGGACTTTATTTCGTTCACAGAATACCCCAGGCATCTTAGCACTGCTATCACATAATGTAGATGATGAAGAAGTTCGTCCTTTCCCTGAGCCAGAATCAGGCAATCGTCCAAATAAGGATAGATCTGTATTCCTCTTAGCCTGAAGAAAGCTATCACTGGAGCCAGAACCTTCGTGAACACTCTGGGCGCAGTGGATAAGCCAAAGGGCAATGCAGAGAACTGATAATGAGAAGTCCCAGCCCAAAAACGTAGATACTTCCTGCAACTTAGCCTGATAGGAACATGAAGGTAAGCCTCCTTGAGATCCAGAGTCACCATCCAGTGATCTTTGCCCAGCAGAGGTAAAAGCTGTTGTAACGTCAACATTTTGAACTTGGGAATGTCCAGATAAGTGTTGAGGATAGATAAATCCAAAATTGGTCTCCACGTGTTCCCCTTCTTTGGTACTAGGAACAGGCGAGAATAAAATCCTAGGCCCACTTCTGACAGAGGGACCGGTTGTAAGGCCCCTATTTGGAGCAGCAGAGAAATTTGTTTGTGAGCCTCTATTCTTTGTGGAGGAGGAACGTCTGGCATGCCTTTGAAAGGAGGCAAGGTATGGAAATAAAACCTGTAACCTCGGTGTATGATATCCAGTACCCATCTGTCTTGGGTAATTAAACTCCAATTTTCCTTGAAAAGTGCCAACCTTCCTCCCAAAGGTGCTGCCAGACGAGAAGGCTCTGGCAGCTGAAAAGGTAGGTCATTGGGTCTGTTTACGAAAGGACTGACCCCTACCCTCACCAGAAGACTGTGCAGGTGAACTCCCTGTTCTAGGCCTGAAAGAGCCCTGAGTTCTGCCCCTACCACGTCTAGACCTACCCCTAGACTGGGAATCATAAGAAGGATACGTCCACCCCTTGGTAGGCCAATTTCTGCTAAACTTCGGAGGCTGAACCTGCAAAAAATCTTTAACAGTCTGCATAGACTTAGCCTTGTCCTCCATTTTCTTTAAGACTGCCTCAACAGGTGAACGAAACAACACATCAGATTGTAAAGGAGCATCTAAAATCCTCGTCTTAACATGTTCAGATAAATTCTGATCTCTCAGCCAGGCGTGCCTGCGAAGAACTGACCCAGTGGCAGCCACCCTGGACGAGGCCTGTACAGCATCAAAACCACATTGCAAAGAATGCTTACCCACTTGTTCAGAGACATGTACCAAATCTTGTAACTCTTTACACTCAATACCTTCCGCCACAGCATCTACCTTAGACTTCAACTGAGAAAGTAGATAGTTTTGGTATTTCAACATGTGAAACTGGCAATTCAGAGCCCTCATAGCTAGGGTGGAAGAAGTATAGACTTTCTTTCCCCACCTATCCAAAGCCCTGGCCTCTTTATCTGGAGGAACCGGATTTTTAACAACAGAAGCCTTAACCCCTTAGGCCCCTGACTGACAGTTTCTGGGTCCGCCCTAGGACTCTTAAAAGATACTTATGAGCTTCAGGCACCCTATAGTACCTATCCGGTTTAACAGGAGCAGGAGGCAAAGAATCAGGATTAAGAGAAGCCTCTGCAAACACATCCTCCACAACATCCAGAACAGGAGGTATAGCCAAAGGCCTATGCTGGGGTAAAAACAAAAATTCCCTAAGCCTTTTCCTGGAATCAGAGAAGTCCTGACCTTCCCACTTAAAATGCTCCCTCATGGAATGAAGAGTCTCTGAAAAAGAAAAATCCTCAGGAGGAGAAGCAGAAGGAGTAGAATCATCCACATCAGAATCAGAATAAGGAGAATACTCCTGCAAGTCTTCAGCCGAAGACTCTGAAACATCTGAAGCCTACTCAAAACTTCCCAACTCAGGTTCCACCCTAGGCCTCTTATCAGGAGGGGGCAAAGAACCTCTAATCAAAGTAATCAAATCTTCTGCCATTTTAAGCATATGCTTCTTGGGCACAGATCCTGAAGAACTAGGAGTGACCCCAACTGAAGCTAAACCTGGCCTGCCTCTGGGGGAAGCCTTGGAAACAGAAGGAGAAGGCCTAACCACCCTAGGAAGGGAGGGGAGTACAGTAACCTGAGAAGCCCCTTCAGCCTGACCTGCCTCCTGAGAGGCCACATCCTGCAATAACAAGGTCTCCCCCTGGGACTCCAGAGAAACCTCCGGTGGAACCACCGGCTCCACCGACACCTCTAAAGAACCGGCGTCCGGTACGGACGACTCATCTTGCCTGGACTTAGCTGCTTTATCCTTGCGCTTCTTCGAAGAAGCGGGCGTCGGAGCATCCGACGGCATATTGTAATTGCACCGCTTCCCGAAGACTAACCTGGCACAGTCTAACCTTCTCTTAATAGTGCGCTTATTGAATCTAGCACAAAAGCGACACCCAACAACGTCGTGCTCAGGCCCTAAGCAAGGAATACACAAAGTATGATAATCTCTATGCGGTATCTGTTTCCCACAAGAAATACAGTTATTCACTTTTTCTGACATCCGGTAAACCACTGAGGCAAGAAAAAACTAAAATATTCCCCAACGGGGTATTTAGCCAACTTTGACTCGGTCTGAAACTCCGAATTCGAAAAATTTCAGAACGCCGAACGGCACTTGCAACGCTGCTTCTGCATCGGACCATGCGGCAAAAAAGACTGAGGATATGACGTCGGTCATGCGCATTTGTACCCTGACGTCCTGATGTCAGTCTAATGCGCCCTGACCGACGTCAGCCTTATACTTTGTTATTCGGGCCGACCGAGGACAGCGGACTACCCAAGTGTAAGGACTGCAGCAATGTGAGATGAAGAACATCGAATCTGCAGGAAAGCCTCCACAAATAGATGATATTCCAGTTGAAATTTGGAAGCTAGGAAGGAAGAGAGTGATAAAGATCTGTCTGAAAGGTTTTGTTTAACAATATTTTAAAAGTAGGGGAGTCACCAACAATCTGAAAAAGAGCTGTGGTAGCCGCCTTATTTCTTCTTTTCTTTTGTCCCTAACTGGAGGCCGGCAGATGTGGCCAACCCCATAGTTGTTACTCTGCTGTGGGTGCCACTGGATTCCAGACTTCCATCATGATGCCTTTCCATGCTGTTCAGTCCATGGCAATGTTTCTGGCCTCCTGTAAGTCAAGTCACCAGCTTCTCAGGTCCTCTTCCACCTGTTTAGTCCACACTGTCTTTGGTGCAGATTTATGAACTCTCCAGTTCGCAGGGTACTCTCTCCATAACAGTTTGTATGGCAAGTGGTGGGTGTCCATCCTACATATGTCCATACCAGCACAGCCTCCTTGTTCTGAATCTGTTCACTGATCATTGGCTGCTGATCACATCTGGTTTGGATGCTGTTTCTACTGTGGTCATGAAGTGAGATTCAAGAAAACACAAAATGAACTAATGATAAAGTGGAACCAGCAAATGAAAAGTCCAAAGCACCAAAATAAAAAGCAAGCGCCACAGCATTGTATCAATATTTTTAATAAAACAGAGTTTTCAGACAAAAGTCCTTCTTCAATGCTAATAAAATGATATCAGGACATCACATCCTTTATACTTAAAAATCCAACAAGCACATGACACAGCCTACCAATCACAAACTAAGTACAATCAAATAATTAAGAAAAAACAAATGATGGAATATCTCACTGAAAAGTCTTAAAGGAACATGTTACATTCTCTTAAGGTTTCAGATTTGTTTACTACTATACAACTTAATATAGTCACATTTCATTTAGAAATCACCCAAAGATGTACATGTATTGTTACTTTACTAAACTAAATAAGTGCTTTTATATATATATATATATATATATATATATATATATATATATATATATATATATATATTTATATATATATATATATAAAAGCACTTATTAATGCATACATTTCAACATATGTATACCAAGATTTCAAAAATACGTTTGAATAATGCTAATGGGTATAATGCAACTACAAAAATGATTAATATAGCAATAACCCATGCCTGGGTGGGTAATGCTGGACTTACCCACGGTTGGTGTGGTTTGGTCATGAGGTCGAAGCCCGAGTGGCCAAACAAAGCCAACCATGGGTAAATCCAGCATTGCCCACACCCAGAAGTGGGTTATTGCTATTATATAATGACATTATTTAAGAAAAAAAAAAATTACTTTTCTTAAATAATGGCATTGTATAATGCCTCCTTGCTGCCCTTCTGCAGCTGTCTGGTATTCTGCAGCAGTTCTGATGTACTGCGCATGCTTATGCCTACACAGTACATCAGAGCTGCGGGCAAAAGCAATGGAGAAAGCAAGATCTCCGCTGCTTTTTACAAACTGTCTCGCTATGTTAAACGAGTTTAACATAGCGAGACAGCTTTAAAAAAAGCAACGGAGAATCTCCGTTGCTTTTTTTGAAGCTGTCTCGCTATGTTAAACTCGTTTAACATAGCGAGACAGTGTGAAGCAATGGAGATTTTGCATTCTCTGTTGCTGTACAAAAAAGAGTTATAGTAATGGAACAAGTCCGGGCGATCGGACCTTTTTCCATTACTATAACTCTGATTTACAACGTGCACGCTGACCAATCAGCGTGCACATTTTTGAATATTAATGGGGGATCATTGTATAATGCGAGTTATATACCTAATAGGGAAATACAGAGGCCCATGATTTCCCTTGATAGCTACAAAGGGCTATATAAGCTAAACAAATTTAATGAATTGCATGTACAACAAATGACAACTACAAGCAAGACAAGAGGTATGAATGTTGTGAATCAACAAGTATCTTGCAGCAGGCTTAATAATTTAAATGCTTTTGTTGTAACTTTTAATTTGAATGATTCTATTGTAACTAATAACTTGAAATATGATAAGCGAGGTCCTATGGATACTCCCTTTGCTTTGGGTAATGTTGTAGTAACAAATGCCCAGGTAGATATCAATGGGCATAATAAGGATGAACGAGTTAAGACAGCAAATGTGCATGTTTTAAGTCAGCTAAATGAAAGTAACTTAACTGCCATGATCACTGTTCCTAACTTGGTTGATAATGCTGAAATGACAAGCAATACTGTTGTAAGTAGCTCTGTCAATTATTGTACATTTAATAGAGATGAAGTAATACCTATGGAGAATGGTGTTATGCAGGGCAATTCTGATAGGGTGTTGAATATGGATATACCATCTGATGTAACACCAGAGAGTTGTGTAGTAAACCTATCAAATCACCAGTTAACTGAAACTGAACTTTCCTTGCTCTCTAAAGACCTTAAGTTCATTCCACTGTCTACGGACAATGTAGCAAATGCAGTGACTGATTTAAAAATGTTTACACAAAATTTAAATTTAAAAATATTGACAGGGATTTGAACTCTGGTGTAGATAATGGATGTAAAAGAAGCATATTCATACCTTATACTGATCCGATTGTGACAGTATTCAATGATGTATGTGAGAAGCAAATTAGGGAAATTTATGATCATAATTATTATAAAAAACATACAACTTGACTAGGGAAGAAACTGCAGCATTAAAGAGCCTAAAGAATGATAAAGATCTGATAATTAAAGAAGCAGACAAAGGTGGCAGTATAGTACTTATGAATACAGTAGATTATCTTAAGGCCATGGATGTTTTAGTCTCTGATAGGGCTACATTCAAACTGATAGAAATATTAATGAAATTATTACTAAAATTAATATGGCTTTTTATGAGTTACATTTATATTAATGAAATTATTACTAAAATTAATATGGCTTTTTATGAGTTACATTTACTAAATAATATAGATATTGATACCTTCAACTTCTTCACTGTTCCATGTCCCACAATACCCATTTTATACGGCCTCCCCAAAATACATAAATCAAGGGATAAACCTCCTATGAGGTCCATTGTGTCTGGCCGGGGATGGGCCCCTGAACCGTTATCTGTATATTTGGAAAGAACTTTGAAAAGTCTCTTAACTGGTGTTTCTAGTTATATCAAAGATATGGGAGACTTTCTCAATCAGTTATATAAGTGGTAAAATTAAAGTACAGAGAAAAATTTCTTATTGGTAACGTTAGACATAAAATCTCTCTTTACTGTGATTCCAAATGAATATGGAATGGAATGTGGCCTGCCAGCCATATAGAAACAATATGTGAGATTTTGGACTTAGTATTACTACAAGTGTTTGTGTTTAATAAACAGCTATACCAACAAATTTCTGGTATAGCCATGGGGACAGCGACAGCTAACATCTATGTGAATTTAACTCTAAGCAGATGGGAGGAAGAAAACATCTTTGGTCAGGCCAACAAAGATGCACATAAAATATTATTTTATAAGCATTTTGTGGATGATATCTTCCTAGCATGGCATGGTACTAGTGATGAACTAAATAATTTTTATTTGTGTCTGAATGGTGTAAATGTTTTTTTTAAATATGAGATGAACTATTCAGAATTAAGTATAAACTTTTTGGATGTCAGTTGTTTAAGACTGAAACTGGGTTAGATACTAGTATTTACAGAAAAGATATACAAACAAACATATTTACACAAAACTAGCATGCATACTAAGCATGTCTTTAAGGGCATACGTAGGGGGCATTACCTACGTGTTCGTAAGTTAAACACCCGAGATGAAATATGCCGTAAACAGATGAAAGACATGACAGATGAACTTCTTGAAAGAGGTTATAACCCAAATTAGATGTAGCCAGAAATTAAATATCTATGAGACAAGGGAGAGCGAGGCCTTATTTTTCTAATCAGGATAGTACTACTGCCACATATTCATTGTCTGATAATACCTTGAGATACCTAATGACTTTTAGTAGGACAAGTAAAAGTATTGAAAAAGTCATTAGAAATAACTGGCATATACTGAAGGCTATGCTAGGTTATGGCAAATGGATCCCTGATAGACCATATTTTACTTATAGAAATTGTAATAGTTTAAAGAAACATTTATGTTATAAAGATTTTAGCTTGAATAGAATAGAACCTATGATATATAACAAGAAATGCACTTATCCCTGTTACAATTGTATATGTTGTGCTAGTATTACTACAATAACTGAATTTGTGCATCCATGTAATGGGAGGAAATTTGAATTTTGTTGTACAGCTACTTGCAATACCACTAATGTGATTTATTTAGCATTATGTCAACAATGTCCATGTTTTTATATTGGTAAATCAACAAGAAGGCTAAGAGACAGGATTGTGGAGCACAAATCGGAAATAAGGAGGAAGGTAATCACTAACTCTCTAGCCCAACATATACAGGAGACAGATGAATCACATAATTTTCTCTTTTGTGTAATAGATACTGCAACTTCTAAAATTACACATGGATACTAGGGAATATGATTCCATGTTTTTGACTCATCCTTAAGGAGAATAACAACAATCATGCAGAATATTATTCTTATTATTAATATATTTATTATATTCATAAAGTAGCAGAAAGTATACTGACAACTAAGCCAACAGAGGAAAGGAGAAATGAGATTTTGCTGATAAAGATGACTGCAATTAGGGGTACAGAGAATAGACAAGAGGAGGCTGGAATTTAATGGAGAAGATGGCAAAGGTACCAAGATACTGGGAACAAATAATTAGAGATGGAAAAGTAATAGAATGGGAAGAGGCCAAGACATTTGGATTGCAGGCTAGTGATTACCTTCCCTATCAAGAATTGATATCAGGGTGTAGGCAAAGAGAAATGTATACGATAATCGTCAATGAAAGACCTGCACTGGTTGGGATTTTAAATGAATCTAGAACAGAAGCTGCTGTTAAAAAAGGGATAATTAGTAGGGCATATGAAATTTTGTATCACAATTACAGGAATCGATCAGAAAAGAAAGGAAAGGCAGATTAGATATGCAATTCACAAAGAAACAATGAGAGGATAGAGGTATGGCTCCCAAATAAGCAATGGAATCTAGAAGATTTAGGCTTTTTGCCTGAAAGTGTTTGTATAGATACTTTTATACCCAAAGTAGACCCCAAAGATTTTCCCCAGGTTGATAGCAAAGATTGGAAATGTGATGGGAAGAAAGTATAACTGGGAACATATGTTTTGGGAGAGTAATGAGTTGGCAGACTTTAAAAGTTCCCTACAGAGTACTCTGTTAGTTACAGTTTGCTCGCCAAGTATTCCTAAGGAAATTATTTCTTAAACTGGGATACAGGATCAGAATTTTCTACACACAGTAGGGCCTTGTTAAGTTTAATTCTGGTGGCTACCAAAAAAAACAATTAGAAAATGGAAATAAAAATCTAAACCAACTGTGAGACTGCCAGCCCAAATAGCTGGAATTTTATAAATAATTCTATGTCATTCGTCAGTATTAATATGATGCGTATGCTTGTCTTACAAATGTAAGAAAACTATATGTTATGTGGATATTAAACTACTGGTGCAGAAGTGTGTGTTGAACTGTATGTTATGTACTGAGCTTCAAGAATGTACCCACAGTGTACACTGCTGGAAAAAAACAGAAATGTGTATAAACTACATGCCTGTGCAAATGTGTGTTTTCATAGTAGAAGCTGGATCATACAGAGCTAACCTGCAAACTATGAGAAAATAAGTGAAGAGTTTTACGGTTGTGTTTATCTCAGCAAGAAGACAGGATGCCTACAGCTAGAAGTTCTTTCTATTGTCTGGAAACATAAATAATTGCAGGCTTCAAATGCAAGTGTTTAACGTTTTATGACTTCCAGTTCTAGGCAAACTTCTGAGAGATAAGTATTTTTCACAGAGAAATGTTAAATACTGTTTGTATCTGTTAGCCTGGGAACTGAAGTCAAGTGACAAGTAGTGATTTCATGACCCAGCAGTAATGTGTTATTAATTTAAGAACTATCTCTCAGAGAAAGTCTGTGCATTTTGTATTTGTCTTTGGATCTGACAACATCCTCTCCTATCAGCACTTGTCTTGCTTATAGTAAGTACTAGATTACAGTAATCTCTCTTAGAGTTAGACAGGAATATTGTAAGATTTGTTTAGATGTGTTCTGTATTTATGTGGGACTGTCCTGCAATGTTGTTTTAAAATATTTCCCATGATTCTGAACTCTGTTGTCACCATGCTGAGTTACTGAATATTGTCTTGTGATTTTATTATTTATTATTAAATATATTTAAACCTTTTAATTGTGGCTGGTTTATTTAGAGACATTTAAGCTCTTAAGAGTACTTGCATTTGCATTTTGTGACACTATATAGGCCACTCCAATAGCCTTGTTGTTGGTAACATGTACCATTTGGATAATAGTACATTACACAGTAGAAATGGTCACCCTTTGGTAAGGGCCTTATAGTAGTTGATAAGTAAGGGTGGTTGGTGGCAGTGATAACTACCTTATAATCTGGGCAGAAGGGGGCACAGCTAGTAAACCTGTGTCAGCCTTCCCCAGGAGTGTCTGTGTGTTTGTATATAAATCAAATTTCAAAGTGTGTGTCTGTTAGCTACTTGGGCAGGGACAAGAAGCACTGGCTGGACAGAGAGGGTGCTGGAGGTTTTGGCTTGACCACTCAGCTGAGATCTTAACCCTTTAGCTGTGCCAGTGGGGAGTCTTATTAGGGATCTGGAGAAAGAGAGAGAAACTACCCCCAGACTGACTGTGATCTCTGTGTGCTCTTAAGGAAAATTGTACTTTACTGTGTGTGTACTTGTCATCCTCACAATGTGCACATCCCTCACTGGTGTTAGTGGTGAGGATTGAGGCTCCTTGATTACTGAGCTCGTGCATGGGCATCACACCAACTATACTTGAAGTAGTGAATATTGTAACTGAGATAAAGGAATAGGAAGCTGGATCTATGAAAGTGAGAGAGTAAATTACATAGAAAAAATGGAAATTGTGGAATATATGCAGTAAAATGTTTTGGAGGAGGAGGAGGAATGAGGTTTAACAGAAGACAGGAATTGAATAATGTATGTAATGTTGCTTAGATTACATGATATGTAACAGATGGGATGTATAATGTTTGTAAATATGAACTTGTTAATGTGGTTTAATTTCTTTTATATAAATTTAAGTTTGCCTACATCACAAATGCTAATTCAATAAAAGTATTACAAAACAAACAATTAATATTTTTATCCAACTTAGAAGAATGAAGGAAAGCATGTTTTACATAGACTAGATGTTTATGGACAGCGCGGGTACTACATCGGGAGGTTGTGACTCAAGAAATAGATCAACTATTAGTCTCCTATAAGAAAGAAAAAGGTCCCCCTGTTGATAATCAAACTATGTCTTAATGCTTCGCTAACTGTACTGCCTTTTGTTATAAGTAAAATAAACTTGTTCAAGACAGATTTAAGAGTACATTCCACTAGGAAAACAATGAGTTTGACTGTTTGCTTTTGTAATGTTTCTGCTCAAAATATTTTGAAACTGAAATACGTACAAATGATCTCAAATTTACCAAATGCAAAAAGCTGGAGACACAATTTAGGGGCAGAACAGTATTTGGCATGGCTGTATCTATAGAAGGACCTGTAACAATCAGTCTCTCATAACTGACAAAGTACTGCTTAGGAATCTAACTAGACATTGTGGTCTGCTTTAATAGTAACCCTTCCTAAACAGACAAAGTACTGCTTGGGAATGTACCCAAATGTGGTTTCTGTTTATAGTGTCCCTCCACCTCCAAAAAATCAGTACATTTCTGTAATATACTCACCACAACAATAGATCATTGAGGAGAGGTCACTATAACAGTAAAGGTATCCTTTTTTCTTCCTCCAGAGGAGATGTTTACAGTTTCATTATTACTGTTTCTTTCAGAAGTGTTTCAGGTATTACACTGGATTTGTTACGATACTTTGACTTGACGGCATAGCAGAAATATGCCTGCAATAAACACACCTTCTCCTGAGAGGCCCTATATGATCCAAAGAAAAATACACAGTGCTTGACAATGCTAGATATATATGATTTCTCCCCACATCTTTTTAAGTATAGTCAAAGGTAGAATTAACACTAGAGTTGGTCCTATTAACTAAAAATGTGACAGCTGATGAAAATCCATTCAGAAAAGGAAGAAAACAGAACATGGACAAACCCAGTTATTGACTTATCGTTACAGTGATTTTGTCTTGAAAATCTAGCTAAAGAGGAAAACAGAAGGTGGGTAAGCCTGTTTTGCTCGAACTGCCAGCCAATTATCAGCCTCCTCACAGCCAACTGTTCCCCATCAAGACAACAAGGATCAATCAGTAAAGGCCATCACTTATGTAGCCATCAGGGTTGGTTTGAATATTCTGGTTGGTCCTATGTCTCCTGGTCACACTTCGCTCATAAAGGAAGGGGGTTTATGATGGACTGACACTATGGTCATCCCTCACTTCTGCAAGGGGTGCTGCACTCCCATTCTTGAGCACCATGTGAAGATTTCCCCCATACCAACCAGGGAGATCACACCCTCCTATCTGCACAATAAGCACCTGCCCTATTACCCCTCCCCTGTGATACGATAGCTGGTCTTTCCCCTTCACTCCTCTTCTTCTCTTCTTGGCTCTTTCATTGCTGGGGATGCTATTCGAACTCTGGTCGCCTAGACTGCTGACAGAACTCCATTCCTCTGCATCTTGGAGCCACTCCCAAATGTTATGATTTACTATTACAAGGACTTCTCCTTGAAGGTTTACTGATATAGTAAATACCTTGCTTAACTATATTTTCCTGTTTCCCACGACATCTTAGCAACAAAAATGCTACATAGCAATGGAATCAAGAATGACCCCTTGAGAAGCTCAAATTTTAGTAGTTTGGGGACTACTCTCTTGTGCTTTACCTGATAAATATATATTTTTTAAACAAGAAACATCTTTATTAAACCATTCCTTATGACCTAAGCAATCATACATTTATATAAATGAAAACAAACCACACCGACACAATCCTAGTTGCAAGCATTTTACATCACAAACCACACTGACACACTCCCAATTGCAAACACTATACAGCACTTATAATGTACCTAATCATTTTCAGTCAAACATTACATAGCTCATTTAAGTCCTGCCTTCTCTTAAACCTCAGTCCTCCCCTGTATGTATTGTTCCCACAATTCCCATTTTTTCCTATGTAGTTTGCTCCTATCTTTTTCTAAAGATCTCAGTTCTAGTTGTTTTATCTCTATTACTATATTCACTACTTCTAATATAGTTGGTTTAGATTTTGATTTCCGTTTTCTAGTAAATGTTTTTGGCAGCAACCATAATTAGAGACAGCAAGGCTTTACCATGTCTAGGCAATTCCGATTCTGCAACACAGCTCAGAAAATTCATCTCCCTCTTCACACCAATCTGCCCACACAGTATCTCTGACAGTGCATCCCCCAGGAATCCTTAAAGTCCACCAACACACTGCACTCCCCAAAAATATATTCCCAATTACCTCTTTCTTCCCCATCACACCTCCAACATTTGCTGTGTACCTGAGGAAAAATTCTCAGTAGTCTACTTGGGGTATAAAAATATCTATGTAAATATTTCCAAGCAAAAATCCTAAATCTTCTAGACTTTGTTGCATATTTGGGAGACATACATATATCTTCCCATTGTTTCTTTGTGAATTGCTTATCCAGTCCCTCTCTTCACAATACTTTCTAACCTCCTTTGATTGATTCTTATAGTTATCATGGTCCACTAAGTATTCCTTTTTGAAATTGCAATTTCTGTTCTAGATTCCGCTAAAACTCTACCAGTGCTGGTCTTTCGTTTAGAACCCCCTATTTCATTCTGTTTGCTTATACTCTGATATCAATCCTTGATAGGGAAGGCAATCTCTAATCTGCAGTCCAAAGAAATTCCTGGCATCTTCCCATTCTATTACCTTTCCCTCTCTAGTTATTTGCTCCTGATACCTTGGTTCCTTTGCCAGTTTTCTCCAATAAATTCCAGCCCCCTCTTGCTTATTGTCTACATCCCTAATTGCAGTCATCCCTATTGGCAGAATCTCCTTTCTCTATTCCCATGTTGGCTTAGTTCTTAGAATAATTTCTGCTACTTTATGGATATAATATTCGGTATGCTTACTGATATTCTCCTTAAAGGCCTGCATCCAAAATCCCAGTGTCTCCTTGTTTCTTGCGCCCCCCCCCCCCATTTCAACATCATCCCTTTCCACTCTGAATTATAGTTTTCTGCTTGTGTTATGTACAGGAGTTACTTGGACCCATTCCCAGGCAGCTGGACTAACAGCCTCTTCAGCCAGTCTTACCATACATACAGAAAGCTGGAATGTGAAAAATACTTTTAGTAGATCCTGTCATATGACTGCAGATTGATATCAAGTGATTTAATTATGTACTTTGTGATTTTTTACCAGGGTTGTGTTAACCTAATCACTGGTATGATATCACGCTGGGTGCCTGATAACACAAAGCATAGGAGGAGGTGCTTGTAGAGCTTGCCCATACACAGCCCAGGAAGTTAGATGTTCAAGGGATCTACAATTTTAATTATGCTGATGTTACCATTTCATTCTGGGATTACTATGTTAGCATTCCAAGCAAATGGGATCTTTCTTAGTGCAAGACAACAGTTTATGTGACTTGGCAATGACTATGGCTGCTGATAATCCAGGGAAGGCCACCTTTTTAGACTTAAGTATGATTTTATCTGCTTCAGACGTACTTATTTAAAGTTTAGGTTAAGGCAGTCATTTGTTTAACTAGACACTTTACCTTAACAGTAAATATATGTTCTGCCTTAGTTTTCTGGGTCAAGATTAATAAAAAGTTTACAAACATCAGTTCATTCACCCATTTAAAGCAATAAATAAATAACTTTTAGAAAAAAGCAAATAGTAAACGGTTTTAGAATCAATAAATGTCAGCTATTCCCAAAGCGAACACACCCAAGGACTTAACCACACACCTTCAGAGGAGTATGGTACTGAACGAGAAACACAGTTTTGAACAGCTGCCATGAGACATAAAAATATATAAACCAAGAAATTAACCGCACTGACATACCAGTATAATACGTTGTCAATGGATATGCGAGCTGTGGCCAGCAGACTTCATTCCTGTTGCAGTCATATTCTGTGTAATTCATCTGGAAACTACAATACACCAGTGTTAGGATACACACAAATATTTAAACTTTCAATAAAATCTTACGAATAATTTTCAGTTTGTTTGCTTACATTTTTTTCTTCCCTTCATATATGCCACATATACTCATCACAGAAAGACCATCTAAAGTTCCATTTCGCTAAAGAGTAATCACCATTTTACTCTAACGGGTAACAGACTGCTTATCAAACCAACAGTTATTCAGGTTCGACTTAAAAGCTGCCATATTAAATACTGTAATGGGTGGCATGTTCAAGTTCTGGGTTCAGAGCCAGATCAAGGTCAAACAGGCACCCAGGCAGGGTAAAGGATTGGCGCGACCCCCACAGAAGCCCCCAATCCCCCACAAAAACAATTTCTTGAAAATGTACTGAAGCTCACAGTTCCTTAAAAATGTACTGAAATCACAATTCTTTAAAAATGCACTGAAACTCATAGTTTGGTACTTGGTGTACAGGATTCAGGATCTTGTCTCCTGTAACGAAGGTACAGGGTTTGAACCTCATTAAATTAACTAACCTGCTAGCTCTAACTAGGGCATTTTACACAGACACACCCACACCCACCCACCCTAAGCAGGAATGGTGCCTTACCTTACAGATAACAGTGGAAGAGACAGAAAAGGTGTTTAAATTCTGTGCCCAGACATAGAACTGAAGAAGAAGCAAGCATGCATCGATGCAAGCAACAGTAGGCATGTGTGGATACATGACTGGATGGATGTAAACATTGCACAGACAGAGCATCTGCCCTTTCTTAAAGACGAACACCATTAAAGAAGACTTGTACAGTTTTTTTAAACTTAAAATTAAAAAATAAATGGTGTGACAGTCCCCCTGGTCAGTGGGCCCCTGTCTAGTTCACCTAATATCGAATCCAGCACTGTCTGGGATACCTTCTACATAAAATATTTCTTCCAAATGTAGAGTTCACTATTAACTTTAGCATTTGTTCTGCCAGATGTGGTAAATTTAATGCTAGGTAGCCACTTAAAGTTGGCTATAAAGGTTGTGCTTTACTACAGCATTAAATTTAAGATGCATGCTACAGCCCCTCACCACATACACACACACACACACACACACACACACACACACACACACACACACACACACACACTCCTGTACAGCACTAAAAACAGTAAAAACTCAAGCAATATATTTTTCCCTTCAGACAAAAGGTAAGTACCTTTTTTCAAGAAATTGTAGAATATTTTTATTAAAGTTACTTAATGCCTTGGTTAAGACAAGAAAAACAAAATAGTGAGTAAGCAATACTTCTTCATTAAAACAACAACACTGGAGATATCCTGAACTTCAGTTTAACACGTTCCTTTTCATTAGTGTGACCTCATGAGACAATAAGTAAAGCAACTGTATTGCAATAAACACAAAAAAGATAAAAGTAATGTGACTTGAAAAAGCCATCAAAATGTAGCATACAGCTAACAATGCACTACAAAAAAAAAAAAAAAAAAAAAACAACGGAGACACATTTGTTCCAGAACAAAACAGTTATTATAAAAATGAGAACTATCTATTATGTACTTAAAACATTTTGCTACTGATGATGTACAGTAAACTGTGTGCTGAAGAAAGCTGGCAAAGGATGTATTAGAATGAATTCCAGATACTGGAGCACATAAGAGAGAAAGTTCTGTCAATGCAAATTACTTTAGGATCCTAAGGAACTCTGGAGCAAAAGATTTTCCTGCAAAACCAGAGTTCTATCTTCAGGATACAAGACGTAGGTTCTTTAACTATGGGTATATTATCACCCCCTGTTGCTGAGACATGAGATTGCATGATATGAGGAAGATCTTAGCATCCGTATTGCTCAGTCCCTTGAGCAGGGAAATCCAGGGCTGTCTTGGTCATAGGGGGAGCAATGAGGATCAAGTTGGCTCAGACCTGCATAACTTTCCTCAGCAGCTTGGATATTAAGGATGGAGGATGAAAAGCATGCAGAAAACCCTTATCAAGAGATGGAAATATGTAAATGTCTTTGCTATTGCATTAGTGTGCCACTTCTGGTATCATCCTCAACCTGCATCACTGATATTTTTATTCTTTCTGAGTTCTTAGTTTATCACATATCCTAATATTTATTTAGCTAAATATGATGCGTCTTACCAATATTTTACTCATAATTTCTGGTTATTAAAACTGTGTTGTCTGCATAAGCAATTAGATCATGTTCTGATTTTTAATTATGAAACCAGAAATGACTTTCTGCAACTTAAATAATAAAGGTTTATTGCTGATGTAAATTTGTAGAAAGCATGCATCTCTGCCAAACACAAATTAAAATGACAAATATATTGGAATGTTTATTATTTACCTTAATATATGCATGTGTTTTAGCACAGAAATTTTGTTTCACAGTTATAAAACCCCAAGGAAGAGAGTAATATTCCAAAACCCATCATAAACAAGTTCTATTCAAATGGTCAGCACATATCCAGTCTGGAGCAAAATAAGTAACACTTAAAGACACATAATATATATATATATATATATATTAATATATTAATATATATAGCTATATGTGTATACAAGTCAGCACCGTGGAATCCCAGGAGTGTATTTTCTGTTCCCCATCCAGTTATCCAAGTT